>NC_134486.1:1649955-1894955 GCF_040206685.1 Ascaphus truei | reverse complement strand
TTATGTGTGGGGGGGCAGGGATGTTTATGTGTGGGGGGGCAGGGATGTTTATGTGTGGGGGGCAGGGATGTTTATGTGTGGGGGGCAGGGATGTTTATGTGTGGGGGGCAGGGATGTTTATGTGTGGGGGGCAGGGATGTTTATGTGGGGGGGGGGCAGGGATGTTTATGTGTGGGGGGCAGGGATGTTTATGTGTGGGGGGCAGGGATGTTTATGTGGGGGGGGGGCAGGGATGTTTATGTGTGGGGGGCAGGGATGTTTATGTGTGGGGGGCAGGGATGTTTATGTGGGGGGGGGGCAGGGATGTTTATGTGTGGGGGGCAGGGATGTTTATGTGGGGGTGTTACTGTCTCAGCTGGACCTGGGAAATAATTGAAATGATAAAATCAGGACAAGCTGCATTTTCAGGACAAAGCCAGGTCACCTCCTTCTTATCAACAGTGTCCGGAAGGAGGAAGTGAGGCCGCGTCCCTGAGAGTAAGAGGAGGGCGCACATCTCCATGCAGGAGTGACTCTCTCTCCCAGCACAGCATGTGGCACTTACTCTGTGCAGGGCTATAAACTACAACTCCCAGCAGCCTCTCGGTGTGAGCATGCGCAGTGGGACACAGAGCAGTGACCCGGATGTAGTGAGTGTCTCCACTTCCTGGGACTCAGACCATTGCAAACAGAAGGAGACCCTGAGATCCGCCTGATTCAGCACAGAGACCGCAGAGGCAGCAGCACCCGAGCAAGGTGCGTGTCCCCCTGCTGGGAGCTCACCTGCTGCTGCGGGCGGGGGGTCAGGGTGGGACAATCACCCCCCAATACCAACTGCCCCATGTGTGACTCCCCCTACCCCCGTGTGTGACTCCCTCTTCCCCCATGTGTGACTCCCCCTACCCCCGTGTGTGACTCCCCCCTACCCCCGTGTGTGACTCCCCCTACCCCCGTGTGTGACTCCCCCCACCCCCGTGTGTGACTCCCCCCACCCCCATGTGTGACTCCCCCCACCCCCATGTGTGACTCCCCCCACCCCCATGTGTGACTCCCCCCACCCCCATGTGTGACTCCCCCTACCCCCATGTGTGACTCCCCCTACCCCCATGTGTCCCCATCTTCCCCCGCTCTGGAGCGCTGCGTAACGCGCTCTGCCGGGCTGCGCTCTGGAGCGCTGCGTGACGCGCTCTGCCGGGCTGCGCTCTGGAGCGCTGCGTGACGCGCTCTGCCGGGCTGCGCTCTGGAGCGCTGCGTGACGCGCTCTGCCGGGCTGCGCTCTGGAGCGCTGCGTGACGCGCTCTGCCGGGCTGCGCTCTGGAGCGCTGCGTGACGCGCTCTGCGCTCTGGAGCGCTGCGTGACGCGCTCTGCCGGGCTGCGCTCTGGAGCGCTGCGTGCCGCGCTCTGCCGGGCTTCGCTCTGGAGCGCTGCGTGACGCGCTCTGCCGGGCTGCGCTCTGGAGCGCTGCGTGACGTGCTCTGCCGGGCTGCGCTCTGGAGCGCTGCGTGACGCGCTCTGCCGGGCTGCGCTCTGGAGCGCTGCGTGACGCGCGTGATGGGTGACATCACCCGTCTCCGATGCCACCCGCAAAAGTTATAATTGAACTTTCGGCGACGTCGCTGGTGACCCGGCCATTGAATGGTTCAGAGGTTGTCACATGTGGCGACAGCCTCTGAAAAATCACATTTTATCGGGTTCCAGAATTTGCGTTGCTGCCGTCGCTCAGTCGCGTCGTGCTTACTTAAGCGAACGTGGCGACGGCAATGCGTTTGTTTTCAGGCGGCGGCGCCGGCACTATAAGCGCAGCCTAATTTAACTTCGTGGTGAAACGACAGGCGGCTAGCTGTCCCCTGCGGCTGATAGCGGTGAAATGGTCGCACTAAAACATCCCATTCCGCCTTCGTAGCGGGCGCCGGTATCTCTGCTGAGTTTATTGCCCACGATTACGCGGTGCAATTGGAAGCTGCACCGTATGACGTCCTTGTTTCCGATTGGTCTGTGGGACATTGAAAGCCGCCATTAGATTAGACACTGTCACGGTAGCTTACAGGGTTATAATATACACCAAATAACTGGGTTGAATTGAATACGACTGTGATATAATAAAGAGATTTTATTCCTTAAAAGCCAGATGGACACACAATGTTGGACAAATAACAAACGGAATATAGACACTTACTTAGGGAAGGGACAATGAAATAACCAGGACTCAGGTTAGCAGTTCATCAGGCATCCGGTATAAGAACGAAGACACGAAAGACACTGGGCATAGAGCTTACAATCGTTTATATGGGGTTTGGGCTCTATCCCCAACATTGGGACTCAGGCATTGGAGAACAATTACCTGGGTCCAATTACCTTTTGCCAACTCACGTGGGAAGCAAGATAGTACCTGCCCACAGGGGGTGGCCTTCCTCTAGTCAGAGAACCATTTCCTTAGCCCCACTCTAAAAAGCTGGCATCTCCAAGTCTGCCAGATGGGGATCAGGGTAGAAAACAGGTGCGCAAATCTCATCAGGACATGGAAAAAAGAAATGAAGACACCAAATAGTGCAATATTGTCAACTACAACAGATGTTATCAGTGTTGAAAGCTCTATAAAGTTTGCTCTCACGTGTGCAACGTGATAATAAGGCGTTGTGGTTGTTAGAAGTTACCAACTTTAATTTCCAGATAGGTACTCCGGATCAACACCAGTAATAGGAAAGGAAGGGAAATCCACATACAAAGGAGAAAAAGCAAAATAGTATAATACTGCTTTTAATATTAAAAACACAAAGTATTACCCTTACATAAGTGCCTTTGTGGTGAGCATTCAGACCACCCTGGGTCATATGGACAGACGGTTATCTTCACAGCAACAGCATCTGCTCCGCGGCCGTCACAGCATACACTGGGCTGATTAATGTAGTCCTCCACTCTGAATGTCACCAGCAAAGTGCCACTCTGTAGTCCACGACTCACCCAACGCGCGTTTCTACTTAATAGTCTTCCTCGGGGGCTAATCTAACATCCTGCACTGTTTCCCTTCCTTAAATAACCCACCGCATTAAATTGCGGAGCGTCACGTGCGACGTCATCACGCGACGCGTCACATAACGCGTCATCACGCATATTTGCATATTCTAGCGCTCAAAACTTTCAAAGTATTGGCAGTCAAAGCTGTTCCACAGCTATCCAATGGGCATGTTACACCACACATGTACTTTGCACCACAGACCTTACAGCAGTAATCTCTTCAGCACCGTCAGTCCTGTCTCCTCACCAGCTCTCCTGCATGTGTGTACAGCCTGGGGTTTTAACACCTTGATTATGCAGCTGGGGTCAGACTAATTAAGCAACCCTTCTCAACTTAACCTCGTCACTGCTGCACTGCAAGCCTAAACATAGGTTTTCCAGGCATATGGCTGGTGACGTTCATTCACCGTGTCACACCTCAAAGAAACAAATAAAGTTAGTTTGGCAAGATCTCTCCTTCATAAATCCATGCTGACAATTACTAATAATTTTGTTTTCCATTAGGTATTCCTGAATATTATCCCGTATTAAACCTTCAAGTAGTTTCCCCACTATTCCCCACAGCAGTTGTTGGGCCCCCGGTTCTTCCCCGCAGGTGTCCCCCGTGAGTCCGCAGCCTTGTACCCTTGGGCCCTCAGGTGGTCTCCAGAGGTCCCCGCAGACCTAAGGAACCAACCCTGTATGTAAAAATAAATAAACCTGTCATATAAATTTAAATAAATATCCCCCCCACCCAACACATACAGTAATGTGCAAAATAACTATTATCCAGATATGGATAATAGATTATTTGCCCATTATTAAACACTTAAAACAGCATCAATAAAGTAAATAAATAGAGTTCTACTTACCCCCTGGCAATGTAATGGCGTCCGGTCATCAAACGCCTTCCGTTGGCAAAAAAATACATTGCAAATACTTTCAAATGCCAGTTAACCCCTTAATCACCTTAGCGGTTAATAACCACGAAAGTAATTAAGGGGTTAACCCACCCTGCAACCATTCATTTGTACAGTGAGTATAATATATATATATATATATATATATATATATATATATATATATCACCAATATACAAATTACCCAAATATGCAGAAATAAAAACATGAAATCTGAATCTCAAAAACAGCACATTGCATGTGAAAATTAAACCAGCTCATTGCATCTGAAAATAATATCAGGACATTGCAAAATAAATTATCTCATATCTTCCAACAAAACAGCACCTAGACAAATATATACCAAATGGCATTCAAACAATTGCATTTTAGTGTGCACGTGATGCAATTAATCTGTGCATCATTTAACACTATGCCAAATCAATGTTCAACATAAAATAAACAATTACCAACAAGATACAATGCCATCCAAACAATCAAATAAAAAGTAAGCAAGTAAACATTAAAAAAATTACCATCAAATCAAAAATCAATTACAATCCAATCAAAATCAATTACACAATTCCGTATTCAATTCCTAAAACCAAACCATTGTGAAAAACATTTGCAAAACAATCATGTAGTATCCCTGTGTGTATGTATCTCCAACTATCAGGGGAACTTGCCTGCATGCAGTGTGATTGTGACAAATCTATTACAGAGTGCTTTTCCTGGTAATGTACAGGTTAATAAAAGCTTCAATCAGACTTAGAACTTTTGCAACTTATATTGACAGATTTATTATAAATCATTCTTCCTGGCAATGCACAGGTTATTAAGAATTTATATTAGTGTAGGGACCCTTGAAACGTGGTCTGCCGTGCAGTTTGGCTCAAGGGCTTACAACAATTTGGCCAAAATGTTAAACTAAAAGACCATTTTATTTATTAGTTATTTATACATGTATATTTAGGCACTGTACCGTATATAAGTTTTTTTGGATGTGCACTGAGCTTTGTCTGTGTTTTATGTTATGTCTCTGGTTTTAAATATATATTGCCATGCTCAGTAGCACTCCTCTGTGAAACTTATATATATGTTGTGGGTATTTTGGGGGTTCAATTTGAGCTTGTAGGTGTTCTGTATGTTTTATAATTCGTGTGCAGCTAGTCTTGGCTGTTTTGGAGGGTGGCAACCTCCTATCCAATTGAAGCTCACTCCCTCCCACATTTAAATGGTTAAAAGCTCACTCCATGGCATTTTCGACTATCAGGGGAACTTGCCTGCATGCAGTGTGATTGTGACAAATCTATTACAGAGTGCTTTTCCTGGTAATGTACAGGTTAATAAAAGCTTCAATCAGACTTAGAACTTTTGAAACTTATACTGACAGATTTATTATAAATCATTCTTCCTGGCAATGCACAGGTTATTAAGAATTTATATTAGTGTAGGGACCCTTGAAACGTGGTCTGCCGTGAAGTTTGGCTCAAGGGCTTACAACAATTTGGCCAAAATGTTAAACTAAAAGACCATTTTATTTATTAGTTATTTATACATGTATATTTAGGCACTGTACCGTATATAAGTTTTTCTGGATGTGCACTGAGCTTTGTCTTTGTTTTATGTTATGTCTCTGGTTTTAAATCTTTTTAGAAAGGAAAGGTATACAGTGATAAACCAAATAAGTAAACGTGGGAAGGATGTTGATCCAGGGAGAAATCTAATTGCCATTATTTGGAGTCAGGAAGGAATTTATTTCCCCCTTATGATATTTCCCTTCGGATTTTTGTTTGCCTTCCACTGGATAAATATATATGGTAAATATAAATATAGGATAAAGTATCTGTTGTCTAAATTTAGCATAGGTTGAACATGTCTTTTTTCAATCTTATCCACTACGGTATGTAAGACATAAAATGGAGCAATTGAGGCGAGTTTAGGTGTCTATGTATACTTCTCTCACCTATCTTTACACTATATATTTCTATATGGTTGGGTTAATATCATTAACTCACTAGTAAGACAGACCAGGATTTCCTTAACTTTACATCTCATGGAAAATTTCAATGATAATTCTGATTTGGAGGCTGTGAAGGTACACATATATAATCATTACAGTAATGAATAGATGAATAGTACAGAATATGTATTAAAATTAATTCACTGTGTTAGCTGCCAGGAACATACTGTATTGCAGGTCTTTGAGGTCCGCCACCCAAGTCATTGGTTTTTTTGTATATACAGCGGCCACAATTTTAAAGCCCTGGGTATAGAGTAAACAGAACATTTTGTTAATTAAGTAGTGATCAAGTAAATTCTGCAAAGTATTTTTTATTCATAATTTGCTTTACAGATTGAAAACATTTGAGTTCTGTCTTTTTTGTTTACTTCTGTTAGAGAACTGCCTAAACGAGGAGCAGAACTGGAGCGCTGATATGTCCAGAAGCTCGTTCACTTCCTGCACCCCTGAAGTGCCAAAAACCAATGATTCCTACCACATGTTGGACACGTGCAAGGAACCAGTGCCACATGATGGTGAATTTACAGGCCTTGTACAGCTCACAGCACAGACTGACTCCAAGTATGGGACAAGCAAAAGATACCGGAGTGATTCAAGAAGGAGCTGCAGTGCTCAGCTTTTTGTGTGTAAGTGTGGGGAAAACTTCTCACTTAATAGGGATTTGATCACACACCTTTGTGTCCACACTAGCAAGCAACCCTTTACCTGTAACGACTGTGGAAAACATTTTTCACTGAAGGGGAAACTCCTATCACACCAGAGGATTCACACAGGGGGGAAACCTTACACATGTTCAGAGTGTGGGAAAAGCTTTTTACAGAAGGGTCATCTCGTCACACACAAGAGGATTCACACAGGGGAGAAACCGTACACATGTACAGAGTGTGAGAAACAATTCAGTGATAAGAGCAGTTTCCTCAGACACCAGAGGATTCACACAGGGGAGAAACCGTACACATGTTCAGAGTCTGAGAAACAATTCAGTGATAAGAAAGGCCTCCTCACACACCAGAGGATTCACTCAGGGGAGAAACCTTACACATGTTCAGAGTGTGGGAAAAGCTTTTCACGGAAGGACAATCTCGTCACACACCAGAGGATTCACTCAAGGGAGAAACTTCACACATGTACAGAGTGTGAGCAACAATTCTGTGATGAGAAACGCCTCCTCAGACACCAGATGATTCATACAGGGGTGAAACCTTACAGATGTACAGAGTGTGAGAAACAATTCAGTGATAAGAGCAGCCTCCTCACACACCAGATGATTCATACAGGGGAGAAACCTTACACATGTACAGAGTGCGAGAAACAATTCAGTGATAAGAAATGCCTCCTCAGACACCAGATGATTCATACAGGGGTGAAACCTTACACATGTACAGAGTGTACAAAAAGGTTTTCAAAGAAGGACCATCTATTCCAACACCAGATGATTCATACAGGAGAGAAACCTTACACATGTACAGAGTGTGAGAAACAATTCAGTGAAAAGAGATGCCTCCTCAGACACCAGAGGATTCACACAGGAGAGAAACCTTACACATGTACAGAGTGTGAGAAACAATTCAGTTTTAAGAGCAGCCTCATCATACACCAGAGGATTCACACAGGAGAGAAACCTTACACATGTACAGAGTGTGAGAAACAATTCAGTTTTAAGAGCAGCCTCCTCAAACACCAGAGGATTCACACAGGAAAGAAACCTTACACATGTACAGTGTGAGATAAAGAATTCAGTGATAAGAGCAGCCTCTCCATGCAACAGAGGATTCATACAGGGGAGAAACCTTTCAGATGTACGGAGTGCGGGGAAACCTTTTCACGGAAGGAGTATCTCCTCAAACACCAGATGATTGAATACGTGAATAATGTCCCCTCTGTGTGAGTGTGAGAAGCAATTCATTGGTAAGAATGCCCTCTCCCATATTTGTTACATATGCCTTCTCACGAGGTCCCAAGGGCCATAAAAGACAACCCATTACTATTCAGCACATATAAAGCGTGGTATAGAGCCAGGAAAACACTCTCTTTACAAAGGAACAAGTCGCTATTTCTACCGTTCACTAAAAACCTGCGGTTTCAGGAAGGGAAGGCGAATTACCCTTTTGAGGCCTGGGAAAAGAAGGGAATCCTTGGAATAGGGCAGCTCCTGCATAAACTAAATCACACAATTTACTCATTCCAGGAACTGAAAGATAAATACGCACTACCTAACACACAATTCTTTGCATACCTACAGGCCAGGCATTACGCACTGACATCACTAAACGACTTACCAACAGCAGATAGAGACAATCAACTTGACGCTCTCTTCCAAAGGGAAAAATATGGGAAAATCTCAATATCAAATTTTTATCAATGTCTGAAGAAAACATTACGTTTTGATGGCAACACACCGGGAATGGGAGCTCGGTTAACAGACTGCCCAAATCTAAATATGGAGACTATCATGAGACAGTTTGGGAAATCGTTGAAAATCATCCCATCCACAATATACCAAGAAATGCACTACAACATTTTACATAGAACATATACTGCGCCCAAATTCAGATACAAAGCAAAACTATCTCTGGACAGTAAATGTACAAAGTGTGCAGCCCCACAGGCAGATCTTATGCACTGCCTATGGAACTGCCCAGTGGTCCAAGAGTTCTGGTCACGAATAGGCGAGTACTGCAAAGATTCCCTAAATACTAGTGGTCCAAGAGTTCTGGTCACGAATAGGCGAGTACTGTAAAGATTCCCTAAATACAATAATCCATATAGATCCCGAATATGCGATTTTTAATATAAACCTAAACGCTGAAGGGGCAGCAGGGGACCAAACTGATAACAGCAAACTGAAACAAATGATAGCTATGGCCGCAAGGAAAACAATCTTGCAACAATGGATACATAACACTCCCCCATCTCTGCAGCTGTGGAGGGAAAAAATGTTTAGTATATTCACATTAGACTGGGGAGAAGCCACGACGGGCAACGAAAAAAAAGCGGAACGATTCTTCCAAATCTGGGAAAGCTTCATTGCCGCACAGTCAGACGAGACAAAGACAAAAATCAAAGAAAACTTAAAACACACAACATGGTAAGCAACACGCACACTAACTAGGAATCCCCCAATAAGATTCTGAACACTACACCATCAATAAAAAAAACAGACGGGGGGGGGGGGGGGTTAGAAAAGTACCCAATAGGACTATGGACGATACCATAAGACTAGTGACATAAATACCTCGGGATATCAGACAGAGGTGTATGGGTCGAACAGGAGTGGCGAAAAGAGTACAAACATACTGAAGGGGGGAAGAGCACTTATATAAAATGACTTGGTTAGTCTGTCAGAGGTTGAAAACAGACGAAGCAAAAGCTGGGGTACTATCAAGAGGGAATAAGTTGAGGGTAAAATGATATAACGGATTGACATAGTACAAGTAAATGTTTACAAGTTGAGTTGAAGCTTCAAGTGTTACTATAGTAAAAATAAAAAGGAAATAATGCAAAACAAATATTGTATGGAACATAAAGAGATACCTGTATAAGAATCTGCTACATTATGCATGTTAAAAATATACTGTACGTACAAGTCTGCAGAATTTCCAATAAAAATATTTATAAGAAGAAAGAAGAATGTCCTCTCCAGACACCAGATGATTCACACAGCGGTGAAACCGCTCCGATGTACAGTGGGCGTGAAAATTGGTTTATTAGCAAAGGCTTTTTTAATTTTTTTTATTTTATGTAATGTATTTTATTTTGTGGTTCTTTTTAATTTTTAGGTTGCCGTTGATATGGAAATCTGGACTAAAAGGGTCTTTTTGTTGATAGAGGGGGGCAGAGTTGCTTGTAATGTAATAACTACATGTGGTGAATGGGTTAAATGTGTGTGTATGTCTGTCCAGATGACTAATGATTCTGCTCTCATTTTAAAAAAAACTGTCACTAGACAATTTTACAATCAACAACAGGGTTGGTCATTCTTCCGGAGTGTGTGATAGACTGTATTCTGTTGTGGTGTGTTTTTACAAGATAAAAACAGATATAGAATTGTTGAGAAAAGACAAGTCAGCCTTTTAATATAGAATTGCTGTCACGGTAGCTTATGACAAGATATAATGAACACCAAATATCTGGGTTGAACTGAACGAGGCTTAGATATAATAAAATATAATTTATTCCTTAAATAAGGTGAACACAGCAATATAGTACAATTAACAGACAAGAAGATAACACTTAGGGTTGGGGGATGGAGAAGTATCCAATAGCAATTCTCCAACAGTCCAGTGACATCAAGATGGAATCAGAAGCACAACTCCAGCAATCCAGTGACATTCAAGATGGTATCAGAAGCTCAACTAAAAACTGTAGGCTTGACACAGTTTATATACCTGTGCAACCCTATTGTTAACATTGAACACAGCCTATTGGTGAACAATTATCTAACGTGGAGACTAACAGACTACCTCATGCCCTCAGGCAACAATTAGACTGCCAGAGTTTGTTGATTGACTAATACTTAATCCCTAGACATTGGGTAACACTCAAGGCAGTTACTTTTTGATCACTGTGCTTAGGCTACTCAGCTGTTTGCCCTTCAGGACTTAGTAGCCTAGCAAATGGCGTCTGCATTTTCAGAACAGATCCAAAAATAAAATACATATACACTTTAATATCTACACATATTAATAAGTGCCATTCTGGTGGACTCAGTGGGTCGACCTTTGCCAGTTTTTAATGCCTACAGTGACTCCACATATTGGCCAAATATGAACTCTCTGCGACCTCCCGAACTGGAGATACAGTAATGCACTTTAAAACATTAAAATACATGCTTATAATGAAACCATGGGAACAGGGGAACATACATTTTCAAGGTATATCAAGGTGCAAACCTCATCCCTGGACCGCAGTCCAGTTAACCCCTTGTCTCTGGTGAGGTCAGGGGATGACCATATGGGGTGCAACCCCTTTAATACCGGGCCACCCCCTTTCTCCCTCTACAATTGCTAAGGAATGACAAGTCAGTTTTTGTAATCTGCTTGTTAATGTAACATGTGATGTATATCAAACTGTATAACAACTGACAGAGAGTGCCTTTCTTCAGAATCAGCCTGAAGTCTTGCATGACATTGATTCTCCCTGCATATGTTTGTATTGTAAGTATCAATAAACTTACTCTTTCAAAGAACCTGGACTCCAGTTATCGATAATCAGCCTGCATCTGAGGCTCCATAACAGCATTCATTGCCATTATGGAAATCCATGCCTGGATTGTAGGTATGGTTTACCATTGTGACAATGAGTGGAGGGGGTGTGGGTAGTTGACATGGGGAGGGTGGTTAGTCCTCTCGGGTGCGTAGCAGGAGGGGGGGTTGACCCCTTAATTAACACAGCGGTTAATAACCACTAAGGTAATTAAGGGGTTACAGGTCAGTAATTTTATTTTACTGTCGGTGCCCATTGAAGATGAGCAGGACAAGGATGGCCACTAATGTGATATAAATATCCTCTTATGTACAACTAATGTTCAAGAAAAAAATAATAACGTTTTATTAAACATATGACGTCAGCAACTCGTGAATATTATTTACAGTGCTTTAAAAATTCCCCAAATGGGAGGCCGCATGTGTTAGTAACTCTTATAAATATCCTGGTAATTATGGGTATATAATCTGTCCACAATACAACACTAGTATATGGAGTATCCTTATCAATTGTAAGTAAATACTAAGGTATATTTTAAACTCCTATTTGGACATAGTAATCTCACATCCTTTGACACCTCATGGATGTATACGGTCCGTGGAGATACAATAGTTAATCCTTTAAACTGATATTCCACTTCTAGTGTATACAAAAGAGACGTGTCTATAGCAGCATACCTCTCAGAATAGCATGCACTATAGTGCTACACACTGGTGTTATTAATCTATTGCTTCATCTTAATATAAGCAAATGACTGGCAACCAGTCTCTTGGTCACACCTGCCACCAAGGTAGTTATTTAAAAAAGAGAGCACAGATGTACTTGAACTGCGAAGATTCAGTTGAATTGAGCTCGTGTGTGTGTGTGTGTGTGTGTATGTGTGTGTATAGATCTGCTGTGTTGTGTGTTGAGCTGCTCTGTTGTGTGTGGTGTGGTGTGTGTGTTTGTGTAGCAGTAGTTTGTGTGTGTGTAGATCTGCTGTGTTGTGTGTTGAGCTGCTCTGTTGTGTGTGGTGTGGTGTGTGTGTGTGTGTAGCAGCAGTTTGTGTGTGTGTAGATCTGCTGTGTTGTGTGTTGAGCTGCTCTGTTGTGTGTGGTGTGTGTGTGTGTACACAGAGGGGGCGGCACTGTGTGGATATAGATATCTGCAGTGTAAAAGTATATAGAGGTGGATTCATGTATTTACCATTTTATTTTAATAAAAAAATCTATATAACTATACAAAAGTGTCTATTATTTATGAAATAAGCCTACATTTAGCCTATAACAGTAATAATCCCCTCAGAACAGGGCATTACTGGCCAATAATGCCCTGGCTGGGTTACCTCGGCTTCGCCTCGGGCCTTCACCTCCTCCAGCCAGGGCGTTATTGGCCAGTAATGCCCTGTTCTTCGGGGATTATTACTTAAGTAACTTTTAGTTACTATATGCTGGCTGGGTAATGTTCTCATTTTCTAATAGCCACATGCGCTGTTACCCAGATCTGGATAATAGGGATTTTGCCCATTACTGTACTGTAGGTGTTATGGGGGGGGGGGGGGGGTTGTTAGGGGTACAGAGGGTGGGTTTTGGAATAAGTTGAAACACAAACAATGGGGTAATTATTCAGCTGACTGTAGGTATGTTATTTATAAATTATCTGACACTTATGTCTTTTTTCTTTACATTTCACTCAACATACGCACCAATTTGCACTATTTCATATTCTATTTCGTAAAAATGGTGGGGGGGCTCAACCCCCAAACCCCTCCCCAGACTTTGCTATGAAATAGAATAGGAAATGTTGCAAATTGGGCACACGGAGGGAAATTTAGAAAAACTAGCTGATATACCCGGCGTTGCCCGGGATGTAATTTTCCCGCTCCCTCTCTCTCTCTGCTCCCCCCTCTCACTCTGCTCCCCTCCTCTCTCACCATTCACCTCTCCTTCTCTCCCCATTCACCTCTCCCTCTTTCCTTCTCCCCCGTTCACAGCAATCCGGTCCCCCCCCACTGCACATGAATGTGTACCCCCCTTCACAACTCTGCCCCTCCCTCCCCCGTTCACAGCTACACACACACATACACACACTCACACTGTCACTCACACTCACACTGTCACTCACACTGTCACTCACACACACTGTCACTCACACGCACGCAAGCAGAAGCAGCCTCTCCTCTCTCCCTCCCCCACCCCCCGGGCCTCTTTGTGGGGAGCAGGCTCTGTGTGAGGAGTAGGGGGGCCTCTTTAAGGGGGGCGGGTGGGGACTGTGGGGAGCAGGGGGGGGTCTTTTTGTGGGGGGCTGTGTGGGGAGCAGGGGGGGGCTCTGTGTTTGGGGACTGTGGGGAGCAGGTGGGGTCTCTTTGTGGGGGGCTGTGTGGGGAGCAGGGGGGGTCTCTTTGTGGGGAGCAGGGGGGTCTCTGTGGGGAGCAGGGGCGTCTCTCTGTGGGGGGCTGTGTGGGGATCAGGGGGGGTCTCTTTGTGGGGGGGGCTGTGTGGGGAGCAGGGGGGGGGGCGCTGTGTGGGGAGTGGGGGGCGGGTGGGGACTGTGGGGAGCAGGGGGGGTCTCTTTGCGGGATCAGAGGGGGCTCTGTGTGGGGGGCAGGGATGTTTTATGTGTGGGGGGCAGGGATGTTTTATGTGGGGGGGCAGGGATGTCTATGTGTGGGGTGCAGGGATGTTTTGTGTGTGGGGGCAGGGATGTTTTATGTGTGGGGGGCAGGGATGTTTTATGTGTGGGGGGCAGGGATGTTTTATGTGTGGGGGGCAGGGATGTTTATGTGTGGGGGGCAGGGATGTTTATGTGCGGGGGGCAGGGATGTTTTATGTGCGGGGGCAGGGATGTTTATGTGTGGGGGGCAGGGATGTTTATGTGCGGGGGGCAGGGATGTTTATGTGTGGGGGGCAGGGATGTTTATGTGCGGGGGGCAGGGATGTTTATGTGCGGGAGGCAGGGATGTTTATGTGTGGGGGGCAGGGATGTTTATGTGTGGGGGGCAGGGATGTTTATGTGCGGGGGGCAGGGATGTTTATGTGCGGGAGGCAGGGATGTTTATGTGCGGGGGGCAGGGATGTTTATGTGCGGGGGGCAGGGATGTTTTATGTGCGGGGGGCAGGGATGTTTATGTGTGGGGGGCAGGGATGTTTTATGTGTGGGGGGCAGGGATGTTTATGTGTGGGGGGCAGGGATGTTTATGTGTGGGGGGCAGGGATGTTTATGTGTGTGGGGGGCAGGGATGTTTATGTGTGTGGGGGGCAGGGATGTTTATGTGTGGGGGGCAGGGATGTTTATGTGTGGGGGGCAGGGATGTTTATGTGTGGGGCAGGGATGTTTATGTGTGGGGGGCAGGGATGTTTATGTGTGGGGGGCAGGGATGTTTATGTGTGGGGGGCAGGGATGTTTATGTGTGGGGGGCAGGGATGTTTATGTGTGGGGGGCAGGGATGTTTATGTGTGGGGGGCAGGGATGTTTATGTGTGGGGGGCAGGGATGTTTTATGTGTGGGGGGGCAGGGATGTTTATGTGTGTGGGGGCAGGGATGTTTATGTGTGGGGGCAGGGATGTTTTATGTGTGGGGGGCAGGGATGTTTATGTGTGTGGGGCAGGGATGTTTATGTGTGGGGGGCAGGGATGTTTATGTGTGGGGGGCAGGGATGTTTTATGTGTGGGGGGCAGGGATGTTTTATGTGTGGGGGGCAGGGATGTTTATGTGTGGGGGGCAGGGATGTTTATGTGTGGGGGGCAGGGATGTTTTATGTGTGGGGGGCAGGGATGTTTATGTGTGGGGGGCAGGGATGTTTTATGTGTGGGGGGCAGGGATGTTTATGTGTGGGGGGCAGGGATGTTTATGTGTGGGGGGCAGGGATGTTTTATGTGTGGGGGGCAGGGATGTTTATGTGTGGGGGGCAGGGATGTTTTATGTGTGGGGGGCAGGGATGTTTATGTGTGGGGGCAGGGATGTTTATGTGTGGGGCAGGGATGTTTATGTGTGGGGGCAGGGATGTTTATGTGTGGGGGGCAGGGATGTTTATGTGTGGGGGCAGGGCTGTTTATGTGTGGGGGGGCAGGGCTGTTTATGTGTGGGGGGGGGCAGGGATGTTTATGTGTGGGGGCAGGGATGTTTATGTGTGGGGGCAGGGATGCTTATGTGTGGGGGTGCAGGGATGTTTATGTGTGGGGGCAGGGATGTTTTATGTGTGGGGGGCAGGGATGTTTATGTGTGGGGGGCAGGGATGTTTATGTGTGGGGGGCAGGGATGTTTAGTGTGGGGGGGCAGGGATGTTTTATGTGTGGGGGGCAGGGATGTTTATGTGTGGGGGGCAGGGATGTTTATGTGTGGGGGCAGGGATGTTTATGTGTGGGGGGCAGGGATGTTTATGTGTGGGGGACAGGGATGTTTATGTGTGGGGGGCAGGGATGTTTATGTGTGGGGGGCAGGGATGTTTATGTGTGGGGGGCAGGGATGTTTATGTGTGGGGGGCAGGGATGTTTATGTGCGGGGGCAGGGATGTTTATGTGTGGGGGGCAGGGATGTTTATGTGTGGGGGGCAGGGATGTTTATGTGTGGGGGGCAGGGATGTTTATGTGTGGGGGGCAGGGATGTTTATGTGTGGGGGGCAGGGATGTTTATGTGTGGGGGGCAGGGATGTTTATGTGTGGGGGGCAGGGATGTTTATGTGTGGGGGGCAGGGATGTTTATGTGTGGGGGCAGGGATGTTTATGTGTGGGGGGCAGGGATGTTTATGTGTGGGGGGCAGGGATGTTTATGTGTGGGGGGGCAGGGATGTTTATGTGTGGGGGGCAGGGATGTTTATGTGTGGGGGGGCAGGGATGTTTATGTGTGGGGGGCAGGGATGTTTATGTGTGGGGGGCAGGGATGTTTATGTGTGGGGGGCAGGGATGTTTATGTGTGGGGGGCAGGGATGTTTATGTGTGGGGGGGCAGGGATGTTTATGTGTGGGGGGCAGGGATGTTTATGTGTGGGGGGCAGGGATGTTTTATGTGTGGGGGGCAGGGATGTTTATGTGTGGGGGGCAGGGATGTTTATGTGTGGGGGGCAGGGATGTTTATGTGTGGGGGGCAGGGATGTTTATGTGTGGGGGGCAGGGAATGTTTTATGTGTGGGGGGCAGGGATGTTTATGTGTGGGGGGCAGGGATGTTTATGTGTGGGGGGCAGGGATGTTTATGTGGGGGGGGCAGGGATGTTTATGTGTGGGGGGCAGGGATGTTTTATGTGTGGGGGGCAGGGATGTTTTATGTGTGGGGGGCAGGGATGTTTTATGTGTGGGGGGTGTTTATGTGTGGGGGGCAGGGATGTTTATGTGTGGGGGGCAGGGATGTTTTATGTGTGGGGGGGCAGGGATGTTTTATGTGTGGGGGGCAGGGATGTTTATGTGTGGGGGGCAGGGATGTTTTATGTGTGGGGGGCAGGGATGTTTATGTGTGGGGGGCAGGGATGTTTATGTGTGGGGGCAGGGATGTTTATGTGGGGGGGGGCAGGGATGTTTATGTGGGGGGGCAGGGATGTTTATGTGTGGGGGGCAGGGATGTTTATGTGTGGGGGGCAGGGATGTTTATGTGTGGGGGGCAGGGGATGTTTATGTGTGGGGGACAGGGATGTTTATGTGTGGGGGGCAGGGATGTTTATGTGTGGGGGGCAGGGATGTTTATGTGTGTGGGGGCAGGGATGTTTATGTGCGGGGGGCAGGATGTTTATGTGCGGGGGGGCAGGGATGTTTATGTGCGGGGGGCAGGGATGTTTATGTGCGGGGGGCAGGGATGTTTATGTGTGGGGGCAGGGATGTTTATGTGTGGGGGGCAGGGATGTTTATGTGTGGGGGGCAGGGATGTTTATGTGTGGGGGGCAGGGATGTTTATGTGTGGGGGCAGGGATGTTTATGTGTGGGGGGGCAGGGATGTTTATGTGTGGGGGGCAGGGATGTTTATGTGTGGGGGCAGGGATGTTTATGTGGGGGGGGGCAGGGATGTTTATGTGTGGGGGGCAGGGATGTTTTATGTGTGGGGGGCAGGGATGTTTTATGTGTGGGGGGCAGGGATGTTTATGTGTGGGGGGCAGGGATGTTTATGTGTGGGGGGCAGGGATGTTTTATGTGTGGGGGGCAGGGATGTTTTATGTGTGGGGGGCAGGGATGTTTATGTGTGGGGGGCAGGGATGTTTTATGTGTGGGGGGGCAGGGATGTTTATGTGTGGGGGGGCAGGATGTTTATGTGTGGGGGCAGGGATGTTTATGTGGGGGGGGGCAGGGATGTTTATGTGGGGGGGCAGGGATGTTTATGTGTGGGGGGCAGGGATGTTTATGTGTGGGGGGGCAGGGATGTTTATGTGTGGGGGCAGGATGATGTTTATGTGTGGGGGACAGGGATGTTTATGTGTGGGGGGCAGGGATGTTTATGTGTGGGGGCAGGGATGTTTATGTGTGGGGGGCAGGGATGTTTATGTGCTGGGGGGCAGGGATGTTTATGTGCGGGGGCAGGGATGTTTATGTGCGGGGGGCAGGGATGTTTATGTGTGGGGGGCAGGATGTTTATGTGTGGGGGGCAGGATGTTTATGTGTGGGGGGCAGGGGATGTTTATGTGTGGGGGGCAGGGATGTTTATGTGTGGGGGGCAGGGATGTTTATGTGTGGGGGGCAGGGATGTTTATGTGTGAGGGGGGGGCAGGGATGTTTATGTGTGGGGGGCAGGGATGTTTATGTGTGGGGGCAGGGATGTTTATGTGGGGGGCAGGGATGTTTATGTGTGGGGGGGCAGGGATGTTTATGTGTGTGGGGCAGGGATGTTTTATGTGTGGGGGGCAGGGATGTTTATGTGTGGGGGCAGGGATGTTTATGTGTGGGGGCAGGGATGTTTATGTGTGTGGGGGGCAGGGATGTTTATGTGTGGGGGGCAGGGATGTTTATGTGGGGGGGCAGGGATGTTTATGTGTGGGGGGCAGGGATGTTTTATGTGTGGGGGGCAGGGATGTTTATGTGTGGGGGCAGGGATGTTTATGTGTGGGGGGCAGGGCTGTTTATGTGTGGGGGGGGGCAGGGATGTTTATGTGTGGGGGCAGGGATGTTTATGTGTGGGGGCAGGGATGTTTATGTGTGGGGGTGCAGGGGATGTTTATGTGTGGGGGCAGGGATGTTTATGTGTGGGGGCAGGGATGTTTATGTGTGGGGGGCAGGGATGTTTATGTGTGGGGGGCAGGGGATGTTTATGTGTGGGGGGCAGGGATGTTTATGTGTTGGGGGCAGGGATGTTTATGTGTGGGGGCAGGGATGTTTATGTGTGGGGGGCAGGGATGTTTATGTGTGGGGGGCAGGGATGTTTATGTGTGGGGGGCAGGGATGTTTATGTGTGGGGGGCAGGGATGTTTATGTGTGGGGGGCAGGGATGTTTGTGTGGGGGGGCAGGGATGTTTATGTGTGGGGGGCAGGGATGTTTATGTGTGGGGGGCAGGGATGTTTATGATTGTGGGGGGCAGGGATGTTTATGTGTGGGGGGGCAGGGATGTTTATGTGTGGGGGCAGGGATGTTTATGTGTGGGGGGCAGGATGTTTATGTGTGGGGGGCAGGGATGTTTATGTGTGGGGGCAGGGATGTTTATGTGTGGGGGCAGGGATGTTTATGTGTGGGGGGCAGGGATGTTTATGTGTGGGGGGCAGGGATGTTTATGTGTGGGGGGGCAGGGATGTTTATGTGTGGGGGGCAGGGATGTTTATGTGTGGGGGGCAGGGATGTTTATGTTGTGGGGGGCAGGGATGTTATGTGTGGGGGGCAGGGATGTTTATGTGTGGGGGGCAGGGATGTTTATGTGTGGGGGGCAGGGATGTTTATGTGTGGGGGGCAGGGATGTTTATGTGTGGGGGCAGGGATGTTTATGTGTGGGGGGCAGGGATGTTTATGTGTGGGGGGCAGGGATGTTTATGTGTGGGGGCAGGGATGTTTATGTGTGGGGGGCAGGGATGTTTATGTGTGGGGGGCAGGGATGTTTATGTGTGGGGGGCAGGGATGTTTATGTGTGGGGGGCAGGATGTTTATGTGTGGGGGGCAGGGATGTTTATGTGTGGTGGGGCAGGGGATGTTTATGTGTGGGGGGCAGGGATGTTTATGTGTGGGGGCAGGGATGTTTATGTGTGGGGGGCAGGGATGTTTATGTGGGGGGGGGCAGGGATGTTTATGTGTGGGGGGCAGGGATGTTTATGTGTGGGGGGCAGGGATGTTTATGTGTGGGGGGCAGGGATGTTTATGTGTGGGGGGCAGGGATGTTTATGTGTGGGGGGGGGCAGGGATGTTTATGTGGGGGGCAGGGATGTTTATGTGTGGGGGGGGGGGCAGGGATATTTATGTGGGGGGGGTGTTACTGTCTCAGCTGGACCTGGGAAATAATTGAAATGATAAAATCAGGACAAGCTGCATTTTCAGGACAAAGCCAGGTCTCCTCCTTCTTATCAACAGTGTCCGGAAGGAGGAAGTGAGGCCGCGTCCCTGAGAGTAAGAGGAGGGCGCACATCTCCATGCAGGAGTGACTCTCTCTCCCCAGCACAGCATGTGGCACTTACTCTGTGCTGGGCTATAAACTACAACTCCCAGCAGCCTCTCGGTGTGAGCATGCGCAGTGGGACACAGAGCAGTGACCCGGATGTAGTGAGTGTCTCCACTTCCTGGGACTCAGACCATTGCAAACAGAAGGAGACCCTGAGATCCGCCTGATTCAGCACAGAGACCGCAGAGGCAGCAGCACCCGAGCAAGGTGCGTGTCCCCCTGCTGGGAGCTCACCTGCTGCTGCGGGCGGGGGGTCAGGGTGGGACAATCACCCCCAACACCAACTGCCCCATGTGTGACTCCCCCTACCCCCGTGTGTGACTCCCCCTACCCCCGTGTGTGACTCCCCCTACCCCCGTGTGTGACTCCCCCTACCCCCGTGTGTGACTCCCCCTACCCCCGTGTGTGACTCCCCCTACCCCATGTGTGACTCCCCCTACCCCCGTGTGTGACTCCCCCTACCCCCGTGTGTGACTCCCCCCACCCCCGTGTGTGACTCCCCCCACCCCCGTGTGTGACTCCCCCCACCCCCGTGTGTGACTCCCCCTACCCCCGTGTGTGACTCCCCCTACCCCCGTGTGTGACTCCCCCTACCCCCGTGTGTGACTCCCCCCACCCCCGTGTGTGACTCCCCCCACCCCCGTGTGTGACTCCCCCTACCCCCGTGTGTGACTCCCCCTACCCCCGTGTGTGACTCCCCCTACCCCCGTGTGTGACTCCCCCCTACCCCCGTGTGTGACTCCCCCTACCCCCGTGTGTGACTCCCCCTACCCCCGTGTGTGACTCCCCCTACCCCCGTGTGTGACTCCCCCCACCCCCGTGTGGGACTCCCCCTACCCCCGTGTGGGACTCCCCCTACCCCCGTGTGTGACTCCCCCTACCCCCGTGTGTGACTCCCCCTACCCCCGTGTGTGACTCCCCCTACCCCCGTGTGTGACTCCCCCTACCCCCGTGTGTGACTCCCCCTACCCCCGTGTGTGACTCCCCCTACCCCCGTGTGTGACTCCCCCTACCCCCGTGTGTGACTCCCCCTACCCCCATGTGTCCCCATCTTCCCCCGCTCTGGAGCGCTGCGTAACGCGCTCTGCCGGGCTGCTCTCTGGAGCGCTTATAGTGACATCACCCGTCTCCGTTGCCACCCGCAAAAGTTATAACTGAACTTTCGGCGACGTCGCTGGTGACCCGGCCATTGAATGGTTCAGAGGTTGTCACATGTGGCGACAGCCGCTGAAAAATCACATTTTATCGGGTTCCAGAATTTGCGTTGCTGCTGTCGCTCAGTCGCGTCGTGCTTACTTAAGCGAACGTGGCGACGGCAATGCGTTTGTTTTCCGGTGACGGCGCCGGCACTATAAGCGCAGCCTAATTTAACTTCGTGGTGAAACGACAGGCGGCTAGCTGTCCCCTGCGGCTGATAGCGGTGAAATTGTCGCACTAAAACATCCCATTCCGCCTTCGTAGCGGGCGCCGGTATCGCTGCTGAGTTTATTGCCCACGATTACGCGGTGCAATTGGAAGCTGCACCGTATGACGTCCTTGTTTCCGATTGGACTGTGGGACATTGAAAGCCGCCATTAGATTAGACACTGTCACGGTAGCTTACAGGGTTATAATATACACCAAATAACTGGGTTGAATTGAATACGACTGTGATATAATAAAGAGATTTTATTCCTTTATAGACAGGTGGACACACAATGTTGGACAAATAACAAACGGAATATAGACACTTACTTAGGGAGGGGACAATGAAATAACCAGGACTCAGGTTAGCAGTGCATCAGGCATCAGGTATAAGAACGAAGACACGAAAGACACTGGGAATAGAGCTTACAATCGTTTATATGGGATTTGGGCTCTATCCCCAACATTGGGACTCAGGCATTGGAGAACAATTACCTGGGTCCAATTACCTTCTGCCAACTCACGTGGGAATCAAGATAGTACCTGCCCACAGGGGGTTGGCCTTCCTCTAGTCAGAGAACCATTTCCTTAGCCCCACTCTAAAAAGCTGGCATCTCCAAGTCTGCCAGATGGGGATCAGGGTAGAAAACAGGTGCGCAAATCTCATCAGGACATGGAAAATAGAAATTACATGTGTATGGGAGCTGCAGCCTGGCACAGACACTAATGTGCTGGGGGGATACAGGGGGTAATCACAGGCAGCAGCAAGGAGCAGGTAATCCTGCAATATACTCACATATCAGCTGTACCCCTCTATATGTGTCTCTTACATACATGTGTATGGGAGCTGCAGCCTGGCACAGACACTAATGTGCTGGGGGGATACAGGGGGTAATCACAGGCAGCAGCAAGGAGCAGGTAATCCTGCAATATACTCACATATCAGCTGTACCCCTCTATATGTGTCTCTTACATACATGTGTATGGGAGCTGCAGCCTGGCACAGACACCAATGTGCTGGGATACAGGGGGTAATCACAGGCAGCAGCAAGGAGCAGGTAATCCTGCAATATACTCACATATCAGCTGTACCCCTCTATATGTGTCTCTTACATACATATGTATGGGAGCTGCAGCCTGGCACAGACACTAATGTGCTGGGGGGATACAGGGGGTAATCACAGGGAGCAGCAAGGAGCAGGTAACCCTGCAATATACTCACATATCAGCTGTACCCCTCTATATGTGTCTCTTACATACATGTGTATGGGAGCTGCAGCCTGGCACAGACACTAATGTGCTGGGGGGATACAGGGGGTAATCACAGGGAGCAGCAAGGAGCAGGTAACCCTGCAATATACTCACATATCAGCTGTACCCCTCTATATGTGTCTCTTACATACATGTGTATGGGAGCTGCAGCCTGGCACAGACACTAATGTGCTGGGGGGATACAGGGGGCAATCACAGGCAGCAGCAAGGAGCAGGTAATCCTGCAATATACTCACATATCAGCTGTACCCCTCTATATGTGTCTCTTACATACATGTGTATGGGAGCTGCAGCCTGGCACAGACACTAATGTGCTGGGGGGATACAGGGGGCAATCACAGGCAGCAGCAAGGAGCAGGTAATCCTGCAATATACTCACATATCAGCTGTACCCCTCTATATGTGTCTCTTACATACATGTGTATGGGAGCTGCAGCCTGGCACAGACACTAATGTGCTGGGGGGGATACAGGGGGTAATCACAGGCAGCAGCAAGGAGCAGGTAATCCTGCAATATACTCACATATCAGCTGTACCCCTCTATATGTGTCTCTTACATACATGTGTATGGAAGCTGCAGCCTGGCACAGACACTAATGTGCTGGGGGGGTACAGGGAGTAATCACAGGGAGCAGCAAGGAGCAGGTAATCCTGCAATATACTCACATATCAGCTGTACCCCTCTATATGTGTCTCTTACATACATGTGTATGGGAGCTGCAGCCTGGCACAGACACTAATGTGCTGGGGGGGATACAGGGGGTAATCACAGGGAGCAGCAAGGAGCAGGTAATCCTGCAATATACTCACATAGCTGTACCCCCCTATATGTGTCTCTTACATACATGTGTATGGGAGCTGCAGCCTTGCACAGACACTAATGTGCTGGGGGGGATACAGGGGGTAATCACAGGCAGCAGCAAGGAGCAGGTAATCCTGCAATATACTCACATATCAGCTGTACCCCTCTATATGTGTCTCTTACATACATGTGTATGGGAGCTGCAGCCTGGCACAGACACTAATGTGCTGGGGGGGATACAGGGGGTAATCACAGGCAGCAGCAAGGAGCAGGTAACCCTGCAATATACTCACATATCAGCTGTACCCCTCTATATGTGTCTCTTACATGTGTATGAGAGCTGCAGCCTGGCACAGACACTAATGTGCTGGGGGGGATACAGGGGTAATCACAGGGAGCAGCAAGGAGCAGGTAATCCTGCAATATACTCACATATCAGCTGTACCCCTCTATATGTGTCTCTTACATACATGTGTATGGGAGCTGCAGCCTGGCACAGACACTAATGTGCTGGGGGGGGGGGATACAGGGGGTAATCACAGGGAGCAGTAAGGAGCAGGTAACCCTGCAATATACTCACATATCAGCTGTACCCCTCTATATGTGTCTCTTACATACATGTGTATGGGAGCTGCAGCCTGGCACAGACACTAATGTGCTGGGGGGGATACAGGGGGTAATCACAGGGAGCAGCAAGGAGCAGGTAATCCTGCAATATACTCACATATCAGCTGTACCCCTCTATATGTGTCTCTTACATACATGTGTATGGGAGCTGCAGCCTGGCACAGACACTAATGTGCTGGGGGGGATACAGGGGGTAATCACAGGGAGCAGCAAGGAGCAGGTAATCCTGCAATATACTCATATATCAGCTGTACCCCCCCTATATGTGTCTGTTACATACATGTGTATGGGAGCTGCAGCCTGGCACAGACACTAATGTGCTGGGGGGGATACAGGGGGTAATCACAGGGAGCAGCAAGGAGCAGGTAATCCAGCAATATACTCACATATCAGCTGTACCCCTCTATATGTGTCTCTTACATACATGTGTATGGGAGCTGCAGCCTGGCACAGACACTAATGTGCTGGGGGGGGGGGATACAGGGAGTAATCACAGGCAGCAGCAAGGAGCAGATAATACTGCAATATACTCACATATCAGCTGTACCCCTCTATATGTGTCTCTTACATACATGTGTATGGGAGCTGCAGCCTGGCACAGACACTAATGTGCTGGGTGGATACAGGGGGTAATCACAGGCAGCAGCAAGGAGCAGGTAATCCTGCAATATATTCACATATCAGCTGTACCCCTCTATATGTGTCTCTTACATACATGTGTATGGGAGGTGCAGCCTGGCACAGACACTAATGTGCTGGGGGGGATACAGGGGGTAATCACAGGCAGCAGCAAGGAGCAGGTAATCCTGCAATATACTCACATATCAGCTGTACCCCTCTATATGTGTCTCTTACATACATGTGTATGGGAGCTGCAGCCTGGCACAGACACTAATGTGCTGTGGGGGATACAGGGGGTAATCACAGGGAGCAGCAAGGAGCAGGTAATCCTGCAATATACTCACATATCAGCTGTACCCCTCTATATGTGTCTCTTACATACATGTGTATGGGAGCTGCAGCCTGGCACAGACACTAATGTGCTGGGGGGGATACAGGGGGTAATCACAGGCAGCAGCAAGGAGCAGGTAATCCTGCAATATACTCACATATCAGCTGTACCCCTCTATATGTGTCTCTTACATACATGTTATGGGAGCTGCAGCCTGGCACATACACTAATGTACTGGGGGGATACAGGGGGTAATCACAGGGAGCAGCAAGGAGCAGGTAACCCTGTAATGTACTCACATATCAGCTGTACCCCTCTATATGTGTCTCTTACATACATGTGTATGGGAGCTGCAGCCTGGCACAGACACTAATGTGCTGGGGGGATACAGGGGGTAATCACAGGGAGCAGCAAGGAGCAGGTAATCCTGCAATATACTCACATATCAGTTGTACCCCTCTATATGTGTCTCTTACATACATGTGTATGGGAGCTGCAGCCTGGCACAGACACTAATGTGCTGGGGGGGTACAGGGGGTAATCACAGGAAGCAGCAAGGAGCAGGTAACCCTGCAATATACTCACATATCAGCTGTACCCCTCTATATGTGTCTCTTACATACATGTGTATGGGAGCTGCAGCCTGGCACAGACACTAATGTGCTGGGGGGGATACAGGGGGTAATCACAGGGAGCAGCAAGGAGCAGGTAACCCTGCAATATACTCACATATCAGCTGTACCCCTCTATATGTGTCTCTTACATACATGTGTATGGGAGCTGCAGCCTGACACAGACACTAATGTGCTGGGGGGATACAGGGGGTAATCACAGGGAGCAGCAAGGAGCAGGTAATCCTGCAATATACTCACATATCAGCTGTACCCCTCTATATGTGTCTCTTACATACATGTGTATGGGAGCTGCAGCCTGGCACAGACACTAATGTGCTGGGGGGGATACAGGGGGTAATCACAGGCAGCAGCAAGGAGCAGGTAATCCTGCAATATACTCACATATCAGCTGTACCCCTCTATATGTGTCTCTTACATACATGTGTATGGGAGCTGCAGCCTGGCACAGACACTAATGTGCTGGGGGGGATACAGGGGGTAATCACAGGCAGCAGCAAGGAGCAGGTAATCCTGCAATATACTCACATATCAGCTGTACCCCTCTATATGTGTCTCTTACATACATGTGTATGGGAGCTGCAGCCTGGTACAGACACTAATGTGCTGGGGGGATACAGGGGGTAATCACAGGGAGCAGCAAGGAGCAGGTAATCCTGCAATATACTCACATATCAGCTGTACCCCTCTATATGTGTCTCTTACATACATGTTATGGGAGCTGCAGCCTGGCACATACACTAATGTACTGGGGGGATACAGGGGGTAATCACAGGGAGCAGCAAGGAGCAGGTAACCCTGTAATGTACTCACATATCAGCTGTACCCCTCTATATGTGTCTCTTACATACATGTGTATGGGAGCTGC
The DNA here is from genome assembly GCF_040206685.1 of Ascaphus truei. Taxonomy (NCBI): domain Eukaryota; kingdom Metazoa; phylum Chordata; class Amphibia; order Anura; family Ascaphidae; genus Ascaphus; species Ascaphus truei. Next base: position 1,868,767 of record NC_134486.1, on the reverse strand, counting down.
AGCCTGGCACAGACACTAATGTGCTGGGGGGATACAGGGTGTAATCACAGGGAGCAGCAAGGAGCAGGTAATCCTGCAATATACTCACATATCAGTTGTACCCCTCTATATGTGTCTCTTACATACATGTGTATGGGAGCTGCAGCCTGGCACAGACACTAATGTGCTGGGGGGGTACAGGGGGTAATCACAGGAAGCAGCAAGGAGCAGGTAACCCTGCAATATACTCACATATCAGCTGTACCCCTCTATATGTGTCTCTTACATACATGTGTATGGGAGGTGCAGCCTGGCACAGACACTAATGTGCTGGGGGGGATACAGGGGGTAATCACAGGGAGCAGCAAGGAGCAGGTAACCCTGCAATATACTCACATATCAGCTGTACCCCTCTATATGTGTCTCTTACATACATGTGTATGGGAGCTGCAGCCTGACACAGACACTAATGTGCTGGGGGGATACAGGGGGTAATCACAGGGAGCAGCAAGGAGCAGGTAACCCTGCAATATACTCACATATCAGCTGTACCCCTCTATATGTGTCTCTTACATACATGTGTATGGGAGCTGCAGCCTGGCACAGACACTAATGTGCTGGGGGGGATACAGGGGGTAATCACAGGGAGCAGCAAGGAGCAGGTAACCCTGCAATATACTCACATATCAGCTGTACCCCTCTATATGTGTCTCTTACATACATGTGTATGGGAGCTGCAGCCTGGCACAGACACTAATGTGCTGGGGGGGATACAGGGGGTAATCACAGGGAGCAGCAAGGAGCAGGTAACCCTGCAATATACTCACATATCAGCTGTACCCCCCTATATGTGTCTCTTACATACATGTGTATGGGAGCTGCAGCCTGGCACAGACACTAATGTGCTGGGGGGATACAGGGGGTAATCACAGGGAGCAGCAAGGAGCAGGTAATCCTGCAATATACTCACATATCAGGTGTACCCCTCTATATGTGTCTCTTACATACATGTGTATGGGAGCTGGAGCCTGGCACAGACACTAATGTGCTGGGGGGGATACAGGGGGTAATCACAGGGAGCAGCAAGGAGCAGGTAATCCTGCAATATACTCACATATCAGCTGTACCCTCTATATGTGTCTCTTACATACATGTGTATGGGAGCTGCAGCCTGGCACAGACACTAATGTGCTGGGGGGATACAGGGGGTAATCACAGGCAGCAGCAAGGAGCAGGTAATCCTGCAATATACTCACATATCAGCTGTACCCCTCTATATGTGTCTCTTACATACATGTGTATGGGAGCTGCAGCCTGGCACAGACACTAATGTGCTGGGGGGATACAGGGGGTAATCACAGGGAGCAGCAAGGAGCAGGTAATCCTGCAATATACTCACATATCAGCTGTACCCCTCTATATGTGTCTCTTACATACATGTGTATGGGAGCTGCAGCCTGGCACAGACACTAATGTGCTGGGGGGGATACAGGGGATAATCACAGGGAGCAGCAAGGAGCAGGTAATCCTGCAATATACTCACATATCAGCTGTACCCCTCTATATGTGTCTCTTACATACATGTGTATGGGAGCTGCAGCCTGGCACAGACACTAATGTGCTGGGGGGATACAGGGGGTAATCACAGGGAGCAGCAAGGAGCAGGTAACCCTGCAATATACTCACATAGCTGTACCCCTCTATATGTGTCTCTTACATACATGTGTATGGGGGCTGCAGCCTGGCACAGACACTAATGTGCTGGGGGGGATACAGGGGGTAATCACAGGGAGCAGCAAGGAGCAGGTAACCCTGCAATATACTCACATATCAGCTGTACCCCTCTATATGTGTCTCTTACATACATGTGTATGGGGGCTGCAGCCTGGCACAGACACTAATGTGCTGGGGGGGATACAGGGGGTAATCACAGGGAGCAGCAAGGAGCAGGTAACCCTGCAATATACTCACATATCAGCTGTACCCCTCTATATGTGTCTCTTACATACATGTGTATGGGAGCTGCAGCCTGGCACAGACACTAATGTGCTGGGGGGGATACAGGGAGTAATCACAGGCAGCAGCAAGGAGCAGGTAATCCTGCAATATACTCACATATCAGCTGTACCCCTCTATATGTGTCTCTTACATACATGTGTATGGGAGCTGCAGCCTGGCACAGACACTAATGTGCTGGGGGGGGGGATACAGGGGGTAATCACAGGGAGCAGCAAGGAGCAGGTAACCCTGCAATATACTCACATATCAGCTGTACCCCTCTATATGTGTCTCTTACATACATGTGTATGGGGGCTGCAGCCTGGCACAGACACTAATGTGCTGGGGGGATACAGGGGGTAATCACAGGGAGCAGCAAGGAGCAGGTAACCCTGCAATATACTCACATATCAGCTGTACCCCTCTATATGTGTCTCTTACATACATGTGTATGGGAGCTGCAGCCTGGCACAGACACTAATGTGCTGGGGGGGATACAGGGGGTAATCACAGGCAGCAGCAAGGAGCAGGTAACCCTGCAATATACTCACATATCAGCTGTACCCCTCTATATGTGTCTCTTACATACATGTGTATGGGAGCTGCGGCCTGGCACAGACACTAATGTGCTGGGGGGGATACAGGGGGTAATCACAGGGAGCAGCAAGGAGCAGGTAACCCTGCAATATACTCACATATCAGCTGTACCCCTCTATATGTCTCTCTTACATACATGTGTATGGGAGCTGCAGCCTGGCACAGACACGAATGTGCTGGGGGGGATACAGGGGGTAATCACAGGGAGCAGCAAGGAGCAGGTAACCCTGCAATATACTCACATATCAGCTGTACCCCTCTATATGTGTCTCTTACATACATGTGTATGGGAGCTGCAGCCTGGCACAGACACTAATGTGCTGGGGGGGATACAGGGGGTAATCACAGGCAGCAGCAAGGAGCAGGTAACCCTGCAATATACTCACATATCAGCTGTACCCCTCTATATGTGTCTCTTACATACATGTGTATGGGAGCTGCAGCCTGGCACAGACACTAATGTGCTGGGGGGGATACAGGGGGTAATCACAGGCAGCAGCAAGGAGCAGGTAACCCTGCAATATACTCACATATCAGCTGTACCCCTCTATATGTGTCTCTTACATACATGTGTATGGAGCTGTGAGCACTGAGGTGTCAGGACTCACACCCCGGGGAGAGGTGGCATGGCTCTACTACTATTTTCCAATGATATCTCATAAGGGGAGAATTGGCAATCGGGTTAATCCCCGGATCAACATCCTTCCCATGCATCCTTATTTGTTATATCCCTCATTACATTTCTTCCCTTTTATGCAGGCACTACCAGCACGGACAGAGGGGCACTGCCCACTACCAGCACGGACAGAGGGGCACTGCCCACTACCAGCACGGACAGAGGGGCACTGCCCACTACCAGCACGGACAGAGGGGCGCTGCCCACTACCAGCACGGACAGAGGGGCACTGCCCACTACCAGCACGGACAGAGGGGCACTGCCCACTACCAGCATGGACAGAGGGGCGCTGCCCACTACCAGCACGGACAGACGGGCGCTGCCCGCTACCAGCATGGACAGAGGGGCACTGCCCTCTACCGGCATGGACAGAGGAGCACTGCCCACTACCGGCATGGACAGAGGGGCACTGCCCTCTACCGGCATGGACAGAGGAGCACTGCCCACTACCGGCATGGACAGAGGGGCACTGCCCACTACCGGCATGGACAGAGGGGCACTGCCCACTACCAGCATGGACAGAGGGGTGCTGCCCACTACCAGCATGGACAGAGGGGCGCTGCCCACTACCAGCAAGGACAGAGGGGCGCTGCCCACTACCAGCATGGACAGAGGGGCGCTGCCCACTACCAGCACGGACAGAGGAGCACTGCCCACTACCAGCATAGGCAGAGGGGCACTGCCCACTACCAGCATGGACAGAGGGGCGCTGCCCACTACCAGCATGGACAGAGGAGCGCCGCCCACTACCGGCATGGACAGAGGGGCACTGCCCACTACCAGCATGGACAGAGGGGCGCTGCCCACTACCGGCATGGACAGAGGGACGCCGCTCACTACCAGCATGGGCAGAGGGGCGCTGCCCACTACCAGCACGGACAGAGGGGGGCTGCCCACTACCAGCATGGACAGAGGGGCACTGCCCACTACCAGCATGGACAGAGGGGCGCTGCCCACTACCAGCATGGACAGAGGGGCGCTGCCCACTACCAGCATGGACAGAGGGGCACTGCCCACTACCAGCATGGACAGAGGGGCGCTGCCCGCTAACAGCATGGACAGAGGGGCGCTGCCCACTACCAGCAAGGACAGAGGGGCGCTGCCCACTACCAGCATGGACAGAGGGGCGCTGTCCACTACCAGCACGGACAGAGGAGCACTGCCCACTACCGGCATGGACAGAGGGGCACTGCCCACTACCAGCATGGACAGAGGGGCACTGCCCACTACCAGCATAGGCAGAGGGGCACTGCCCACTACCAGCATGGACAGAGGGGCGCTGCCCACTACCAGCATGGACAGAGGGGCGCTGCCCACTACCGGCATGGACAGAGGGGCACTGCCCACTACCGGCATGGACAGAGGGGCACTGCCCACTACCAGCATGGACAGAGGGGTGCTGCCCACTACCGGCATGGACAGAGGGACGCCGCTCACTACCAGCATGGGCAGAGGGGCACTGCCCACTACCAGCACGGACAGAGGGGCGCTGCCCACTACCAGCACGGACAGAGGGGCGCTGCCCACTACCAGCATGGACAGAGGGGCACTGCCCACTACCAGCACGGACAGAGGGGCGCTGCCCACTACCAGCATGGACAGAGGGGCACTGCCCACTACCAGCATGGACAGAGGGGCGCTGCCCGCTAACAGCATGGACAAAGGGGCGCTGCCCACTACCAGCATGGACAGAGGGGCGCTGCCCACTACCAGCATGGACAGAGGGGCGCTGCCCACTACCAGCATGGACAGAGGGGCGCTGCCCACTACCGGCATGGACAGAGGGGCACTGCCCACTACCAGCATGGACAGAGGGGCGCTGCCCACTACCAGCATGGACAGAGGGGCGCTGCCCACTACCAGCATGGACAGAGGGGTGCTGCCCACTACCGGCATGGATCCCCGCATGCTAAGTGAGTATAGCAGATATTGTGGGGGCGCTGAGATCTGCACGGTGGGAATATCGGGGTATTTTGCATTATGTGAGTCACACACCCAAACTAATTAATCTTGTGTCCTTATAGAGCCACTAGCAGGTAACATCTCATGTCCCATCTCTGTAAGGGATTTCTGCCAGAAGGGCGAGTGAGAGATTTCTTCCCGACGGGTATTACCCCAATATCAGAGGAGGTGATAGCACTATAAGAGCCCCACTCCCAGCTTTACACGGGGCATTTCCCTTTCTTATTGCCAGGTTTCCCAGGGATTGTACCGGAGAGGTTACAGATTAAGTCAGAGCGAGAAGAGCCGATCGCTGAGGAACATCTCCCCCCGATAAAGACAGAAATAGTCACATTTGCTATCGATGGTGAGTTCCATAACATCGTATAGTGTAGGGACACGTTATCTTGTTATAAGTAATCAGGGCCACTGACTTTGGGGAGAGCCGGGGCCTGGCAGCAATGAGAGGAGCCTTATATCCGCACCTGTCTTTATTCAATGTGCTTAAATATGGACAGAAATTGCTACAATATTGGGGAAAATAACATTAAACCCCGGATAGAAATCTTAGCTGCATGTTCTAGCGACAAACACACACGCATGTTTTATGTAATGCATGGCCGGCCAAGTCCCGTCCTCAAGGGCCACCAACAGGGCAGGTTTTCAGGATATCCCTTCTTCAGCTTAGGTGGCTCAGTCATTCTGTTTGAGCCACCCATGCTGAAGCAGGGATATCCTGAAACCCTGCCCTGTTGGTGTCCCTTGAGGACGGGAGTTGGCCGCCCCATATATAGGTAAATAAGAAATACTCTCAGACTCCTAGCCATTTCTGCAGAATAAGAGCCAGGGAAGGAACCGTGGGGCCGGGAAACGTGGCGTTTCCGCCCGGTGAGTGTCGGGCCTCTCACGTGTGCGTGTGATTTGTGTACATTAAAGGAACTCTTATTGTGCTGAATTGCTGGGAGCGTGTGGGTTTTCCTTATTTACCTATATCCTGAGTGCTGATCCCGGGATGTAATGTAACATTGGTAGCGCCAGAAACTCCGTGTTTTCAGCTCTCGGGTAAAAACATTCTCACCACTCGGGGTTAATAATCACATAATATCAGTGACTTCCCCTCAGGAATCAGGATAAAGTATTTCTGTATAGTGATCTCACAAGGCGAGCCCGACTCCCAGCTTCACACGATGCATTTTACTTCTGTTTCCCAGGGATTGTACCGGAGAGGTTACAGATTAAGTCAGAGCGAGAAGAGCCGAACGCTGAGGAACATCTCCCCCCGATAAAGACGGAAATAGTCACATTTACTGTCGCTGGTGAGTACCACAACATCCTTTAGTGTAGGGACACGTTATCTTGTTACAAGTTATCAGGGCCACCGATGGGGGGGAGAGCCAGGACAAGTGTCCCGGGCCCGGTGGCTGCGGGGGGCCCGGCACGGGGCAGTATCGGTGAGGTAGGCCTGCAGCTGGGGAACATCTCACCCCGATAAAGACAGAAATAGTCACATTTGCTGTCGATGGTGAGTTCCATAATATCCTTTAGTGTAGGGACACGTTATCTTGTTACAAGTAGTCCGGGCCATCGGCAGGGGGGCAGATCCAGGGCAAGAGGCTGAGGGGGGGGGGGGAATGACTGTGAGGAGAGGGATTGAGGAAGCAGGATTGAGTGATAGTGGGGTTTTTGGAGGGGGGAGAGTGAGAGGAGAGGGGGAGTGAGTGAGGAAGAGGGGTTAAGAGTGAGACGGGGGGAGAAATACATTGGGAAGAGGGGGGTAAATAGTGAAGGAGGCTCGCGAGGTGTAAAATTGGGGGTCTCGCAAGACCGCCGACACAGGGCCACTGACGAGGAGGAGAGCCAGCACAAGTGTCCCGGGCCCGGTGGCTGCGGGGGGCTCGGCATGGGACAATATCAGTGAGGGAGGACCACAGCTGGGGAGAGCCGGGGCCTGGCAGCAACCAGAGGACCGGCAGCCGGGCAAAGAATTTGGTCTGGGCCAGATTTCGGGTCCAACTGCTTTGTCTGGCCGACGGGCCCTGTCTCTCCCCAGCTGCGGACCTCCCTCACTGTCCCACGCAGGGCCTCTCTCTGAGGCCCAAACAGCTTGGGTGAGCCGGGCACCAGAGGCCTGAGACCATCCCCAAGGTAGGAAGTCTGTAGGTCTTTTTGTGTATGTATTTCGGGGGAGGGGTTTACATGTAAATTGATAGGAGGAGTTTATGTATTTTTTGGGGATGTCGGGGGGGGTGTTTGTATGTATTTTGGGGGTTAGAGTCTTTTTTGTGTATGTATGTGGAGGGGGGGTTGTATGTATATCGGGCGTGAGGGGGGTTTGTATGTATTTGGGGTGTGGGGGTTTGTATGATTTGGGGTGTGGGGGTTTGTATGTATTTGGGGTGTGGGGGTTTGTATGTATTTGGGGTGTGGGGGTTTGTATGTATTTGGGGTGTGGGGGTTTGTATGTATTTGGGGTGTGGGGGTTTATATGTATTTGGGGTGTGGGGGTTTGTATGTATTTGGGGTGTGGGGGTTTGTATGTATTTGGGGGTGGTTGTTTTTTTTTGTATGTATTTGGGGGGGAGGTTTTTTATGTATTTTGGGTGTAGGGGGGTGTCACGTATGGCACACCTGTGAGGACGTGACCTGCATACGGGACAAGGGTTAATACGCAGCTCGTCAGCTGTCCCAATTTTCACCTTCTCAATGGTCCCTCAAATACACAATATCTCCCCTAAATCTGTCCCCATATACCCCCTGTCACGCACAGCACACAAGTGATCATGTGACTTGGATATGTAACCAGGGTTAATACGCTACTCTAGCCAAAACAAAGAAAAACCTGGCGCCAAAAGTTCATTGGATAATCCTGTACTCCTCAGGGGATCAGCACACTTGCTTGACAGGCCATGTAGGGGAAAAAACACAAACAGACACAGATCATAGTGCAACACTGTAGTGTTACAAAAGGTCTACACTAACACACACACTGCACATATAACATAGAGACTCCTAGTGACTATAAAAACTATTTATTAAGGATTGACTGGCTATTTCTAAACCAGACACTGATTAAATTTGGCTTCAGAGACTCGTTCCTAAAGGGCGTTCAAGCACTTTACCAGAATCCCTCAGCCTCGGTACGCCTCTCGGACGGAGGCTCTGAACGATTCCTAATCCAGAATGGTACCCGTCAAGGATGCCCCCTATCTCCCCTTCTCTTCGCCCTCACGATTGAACCACTGGCGTCTAAAATAAGACGGAACCCGAACATCCAGGGAATCCCGATCGATAAATCACAATACAAAATTTCTCTATTCGCTGATGATATCATCCTTACTCTGACGAAACCTCTAACTTCCCTCCCCAGCCTCCAGAGGGAACTGACGGAGTTTGGCAGAGTCTCAGGATATAAGATAAACAGCGACAAATCAGAGGCCCTAAATCTTAGTCTCCCTGATCCCGAAGTTAAACTCCTCAAAACCAATTTTAGCTACAGATGGTGCCCTTCATACATTAAATATCTGGGAGTTAATGTGTCAAGGCACTATCGGGATTTATACCGGGATAACTACCCGCGTTTATGGGATAAGATCAAAAAGGATCTAGATCAGTGGGAAGGTTACCAGATCTCGTGGATCGGTCGAATGATCTCCGCTAAGATGAATATACTCCCAAGAATGTTATATCTCTTTCAAACACTCCCGACCCACGTCCCGGGCACTGATCTTAATAACATGCAAAATAGAATATTTCACTTTATTTGGCAGGGCAAAAGACCCCGAGTCGCCAGATCAGTTTTGATGGCTGCAAGATCTAGGGGAGGTCTGGGGGTACCGGACTTACACAGATATTACCTAGCTGCACAGCTCAAGCAGGTGGTAATGTGGAACTCTGACCCGACCCGTTGTAGTTGGGTGGAGATAGAGACTCAATGTGCCAAAGTGCCTTCTCTGCAAGCCTGCCTCTGGAGCCTGGCCAGAGGAGAGGGCCATACACACAACCTAAAACTACAGGCCTCTCGTTTTACGTGGGACGTCTGGTCACGTTGTAAATACAAATATGGTCTTACCACCAAAAGCTCCCAGTTGACCCCCATCTTTAACAATCCAAAGTTCCCCCCGGGATGTGGATCTAAACTGTTCGAACAATACAGCACCAGGGGTATAGAGGCGATTGCGGATCTCCTGAGCCTAGGGAGGCTTCTGAGTTTCCAAGAGGTAAGGACCAAATATAAAATTAAAGAATTGGACACATTCAAATATCTTCAGATTAGAAACTTTATTAGAACAACATGCCCTCTTCCAGAATACCCCACTCTCACATCATTTGAGCTTCTTTGCGAGACAAAGACCCACCAGAAGGGTCTAATCTCAGATATATATGGGACTCTAGAACGCTCCTCGTCCCCAAAAGAGCATGACTATATGCTCAAATGGGCAGCTGACCTGAACACTGCTATAGACAGAGAGACTTGGGAAGAAATCTGGAAGACAGCCTCGGAGACCTCTCTATGTACTACAATAAAGGAAAACATTTATAAAATTATGTTTGGCTGGTATCTTACCCCAGCACGATTAAACCAAATCTACCCTCTGGCATCAGATCTATGTTGGAGAGGCTGTGGTCATAGAGGGGACATGATCCACATCTGGTGGTCCTGTCCAGAAATTGTTAAGTACTGGACCAAGGTCTAAAATTTAATAAAAGAGGTCACCGACCTAGAAGTGCCTATCGAACCACTGACCTACCTGCGGGCTGCACCCTTGAAGGACATTGTCCGGCCAGTCAGGAAATTGATCTCCTTCATTATGACCGCGGCTCGATGCTGTATTGCGGCCTCCTGGAGGAAAACGACTACGCCTGCACTAGGAACAATCAGGAAAAGAGTCGACGAGGTGATGGTTATGGAACGGCTCACCGCCATCGTCCGACAAAAAATGCCGGCTTACGAGGATATTTGGGATCCATGGATCTCCCACACTAGGACCAGACAACCAATTCCATCACACCAGACACTGACCACCCCACCATAGGCGCTCGAACACAGCCCTAAAAACCGTATCCCCAATCAGTCAGATGGGCCCCCCCCCTTCTTACCCCTCCCCCCCGCTCTACCCCCCCCTTTTTCACCTCCCCAGCATCCCCCCTCTGCCTTCACTCTTCGAAGGCTCCCCTCCCTCTTTCTATGGACAATGGCGGTTGTCTATCTTTTTTCCCCCAGAAAATTGTGGAATTGAAAATGTAAGGCTTATGTGCACAATGCCACTGTATGTTTACCTGAATGCCTAATAAAATTATTTGGAAAAAAACAAAACTATTTATTAAATAAAAAGAACTATGCCATAAAATGGTATGGACAAATGAGAACACCGCTGGTCATCCAGATGGGAAAATCAGAACCCTACTTACAAGCAGCAAGGCAAATACAGGCAATGCAACAAAGAGTCCTCCGGCTGCTGCTGATGTCTTTGCAGAGATGTGATTCCTGCTGCACCGCGACTCTCGTGCTGACTCTCCCTCCAGGGGTTAACAGGGACAGTGGCAGTGTCGGAGGCCCGCTCGTGGGGCTCACAGCTCTACTCCACGTGAGGCTGCTCTCCTCACTTCCTCCTCCGGTTACACAGGCTGTCTCAGAGAGTGCCCGTGCCCTTAAAGGGACAGTACAAGCGTCCTGTATGCCAAGAACTGACGGCTGCAATGGGGCTTAAATGTGACCAAGTGTCCCAAAAAGTCCAATACCAAGCTCAAAGTGACTGTGTCACCTGCCCTACGCGTTTCGTGGATGTTACTCCACTTCCTCAGGGGCTACAAAGACTGACACTGAATGACATATACATATACCCTAACCAATTAAAAATTAATTGCCCAATTAGGCTGTATAGCCTGCATGTCATTAATATCAAATCACTACGTCTCTAACAACATAATACACATACAATACATTAAACAACATTAAAAACATTCAGATATCAACTGATAACCGTATATCCCAAAATTGAGGCCAGATGTAATATCATAATAGGCATTGATATATACCAAAATGCCAAATTGTGGCCAAAGGATAAACAAACCTGCTTAAGCCACTTAATATGCTACTGCTGGTACAGAGTCAAATGGATAAGGTGTCATCCATTAAGTAATGGTTGCACTTAACTTAATGTTTGTTTGAGCCATCTCATCTACCTAAAAAGGAGCCCAGTTCAAAATCAATATTGAGCCCATATGGGGATAGTGTCTTAAGTTCATAGATCCAAAAGGCCTCCCTCCTATTGATGTGTTGAATGTTATTACCACCTCTCCAATTGGGTGTACACAATTCAATAGGTTGACAGATAAGGCCCTTTGGATTTTTGCCATGATGTACCAAAAAGTGGTGGGACACACTGTGTGATGTTAAACCCTTTTTGATGTTGTAGCTATGTTCATATATAAGTCTTTGAAACGTACGACCAGTGTGACCCACATATTGCATGCAACAAGGACACTGCAACATATAAATGACAAACTCCGACTTACATGAAATATGTGACATGATTTTGTAGTTTTTGGCGGTGACATTAGATTTGAATTCTGTGCTACAACAGCTGTACTTACAGGCTATACATTTACTGCATGGTTTAAACCCATTTTTAACCTGATTGATGTTCATTTTTATTTCACTTTGGTTTTAAGGGTAACTAGGTGCCAGTTTGTTCCTAAAGTTACCAGCTTTCTTAAAAACAATAGATGGCTGTGGTGTTAGTATCTGTGACAAAGTTGCATCCTGCAACAATATAGGCCAATGTTTGGCAAAAATATTCCTTATTTTGGGGGCCATAGCGTTATATTGTGTTATAAAGGAAATATTATTTTTCCCTTGGCTGTCCCCTTTGTCCTTATATTCAAGAAGTTTGTTCCTGTCCATATCTAGAACTAAAGAGATAGTATTCTCTAGTTCGTCTATGGGATAATTCCAATCTCGAAACTTATTTTTGAGTTCACCCGCCTGCTCTACAAAAGATTCCAACCTGGAGCAGTTGCGCCTAAATCGGATGAATTGTCCTTTCGGAATATTCCTAATCCATTGCGGATTGTGATGGCTGTTGGCCATAACATAATTGTTGGCCTGTACAGGCTTAAAAAATGTTTGTGTATGAATGTGGTCATCAACAATACTAATATTTAAATCCAAAAAGTTAATGGTGGTTTTATCATATTGGCATATTAGTTTCAAATTTCTGTTATTGTCATTAAGGTACAAAATGAATTGATCTAATAGATCCAGTTCCCCATCCCAAATAAAAATAACGTCATCTATGTAGCGCCGCAATAGCACGAGGTTTGCACTAAATGGGCAGTTGTTCCAAATGGCCTCCTTCTCCCATTGCCCCATAAAAAGGTTCGCATAACTTGGGGCAAACCTCGTGCCCATGGCGGTACCACATATCTGCAAATAATACTGTAAATTATAACAAAAATAATTGTGTGTTAATATGAATCTAATCCCATCCATCAAGAAGTCCTTAAGGGCAGAGGATAAGGTGTTGTCTTCCTCGAACTCCCTTCGGATGGCCTCACATCCCAGTTGATGGTCTATTATTGTATACAGGGATGTGACATCACCTGTTACCCATACATAACTAGACCTCCAATCAATCTCACGCAAGATTTGCAAGACTTGTGTAGTGTCCTTTAAATGTGAATCTAACTTCGCTACTAGTGGCTGTAAATAATAATCTATAAATTGAGATAAATTGGATGTGAGTGATTGTATTCCAGAAATAATAGGACGACCGGGGGTGTGTGTAAGATCTTTATGAATTTTAGGAATAAAGTAAAATAGAGGTATACGTGGGTGCAAATTATTCAAAAAGTCAAACTCATCCTGCGTGATAGCTTGATTGGCAAGTCCCGTATCTAAAAGGGTAACTAATTCAGAGTGATAGATGTCCGTTGGGTCACTGGCAAGGGGGGAGGTAAGTAGTAGTGTCACCAAGAAGTCTTCCTGATTCTTGGACATAATAATTACTGTCCATCACTACTACTCCCCCACCCTTGTCGGCTGGTTTGATAACAATCAAATCGTTACTGGCCAGTGACTTTACAGCCAGTTTTTCCTCTTGATTGAGGTTGTCATGTTTGATTTTAAAGGTACGACTTGATTGTTCCAGATCTCTAGAAACCATCTCTACGAAGGTGTTCACAAAGTGGCCTTGGACAAACTTGGGATTAAAAGTGGACTGTTTTTTAAATGGAGTAGATTTATATACATTACTCACTCCTACAGATTCAATCTGGTTACAGATGGCGTCTCTGGTGTTTACACTGGTGTTTTAGTCTTTAGCGCTTGTTCACATTTTTTCTTTTTCACATTTTGCTTATTGTACATATTTGTGTAGCAGCTTTAGATATTATGAATACATTATTTCATTCACGCTCACAGAGGGGTTTTAATATAGACCAAATTTTCAGCAATCAGGATGGAATTCCTGTACTGGAATCTCCTTCAGCAGACTTTCATCTACTCATTAATGAGTTGGAAAGACTGCTTACCTTAGAGACAAAACAACTATGGTTCCATTTTGTTAAGTCTTTTTTTGACTACTGGTTCCAGAGCTAGTAATTCATTATTGTCCTTAAATTGTTCCAATTTGACTTGAAGAGCAATAATTTGCTCATCCAATTCTGAAAGGGACTTCTTTCGTTGTTGTACCAACAATTGCATTAATTTAAATGAGCATTCATCTAGGGCTTTTTTCCAATCCCTCATGAATACTTCATTTTTGGAGTCTGTGGTAGGAGGCTTGAATATCCTTAGGCCACGTGGTATGTGGTTAAATTCACCGTATTTACTAAGTGCTATGACTTCCCATAGTTGTTTTGTCTCTAAGGTAAGCAGTCTTTCCAACTCATTAATGAGTAGATGAAAGTCTGCTGAAGGAGATTCCAGTACAGGAATTCCATCCTGATTGCTGAAAATTTGGTCTATATTAAAACCCCTCTGTGAGCGTGAATGAAATAATGTATTCATAATATCTAAAGCTGCTACACAAATATGTACAATAAGCAAAATGTGAAAAAGAAAAAATGTGAACAAGCGCTAAAGACTAAAACACCAGTGTAAACACCAGAGACGCCATCTGTAACCAGATTGAATCTGTAGGAGTGAGTAATGTATATAAATCTACTCCATTTAAAAAACAGTCCACTTTTAATCCCAAGTTTGTCCAAGGCCACTTTGTGAACACCTTCGTAGAGATGGTTTCTAGAGATCTGGAACAATTAAGTCGTACCTTTAAAATCAAACATGACAACCTCAATCAAGAGGAAAAACTGGCTGTAAAGTCACTGGCCAGTAACGATTTGATTGTTATCAAACCAGCCGACAAGGGTGGGGGAGTAGTAGTGATGGACAGTAATTATTATGTCCAAGAATCAGGAAGACTTCTTGGTGACACTACTACTTACCTCCCCCCTTGCCAGTGACCCAACGGACATCTATCACTCTGAATTAGTTACCCTTTTAGATACGGGACTTGCCAATCAAGCTATCACGCAGGATGAGTTTGACTTTTTGAATAATTTGCACCCACGTATACCTCTATTTTACTTTATTCCTAAGATTCATAAAGATCTTACACACACCCCCGGTCGTCCTATTATTTCTGGAATACAATCGCTCACGTCCAATTTATCTCAATTTATAGATTATTATTTACAGCCACTAGTAGCGAAGTTAGATTCACATTTAAAGGACACTACACAAGTCTTGCAAATCTTGCGTGAGATTGATTGGAGGTCTAGTTATGTATGGGTAACAGGTGATGTCACATCCCTGTATACAATAATAGACCATCAACTGGGATGTGAGGCCATCCGAAGGGAGTTCGAGGAAGACAACACCTTATCCTCTGCCCTTAAGGACTTCTTGATGGATGGGATTAGATTCATATTAACACACAATTATTTTTGTTATAATTTACAGTATTATTTGCAGATATGTGGTACCGCCATGGGCACGAGGTTTGCCCCAAGTTATGCGAACCTTTTTATGGGGCAATGGGAGAAGGAGGCCATTTGGAACAACTGCCCATTTGGTGCAAACCTCGTGCTATTGCGGCGCTACATAGATGACGTTATTTTTATTTGGGATGGGGAACTGGATCTATTAGATCAATTCATTTTGTACCTTAATGACAATAACAGAAATTTGAAACTAATATGCTAATATGATAAAACCACCATTAACTTTTTGGATTTAAATATTAGTATTGTTGATGACCACATTCATACACAAACATTTTTTTAAGCCTGTACAGGCCAACAATTATGTTATGGCCAACAGCCATCACAATCCGCAATGGATTAGGAATATTCCGAAAGGACAATTCATCCGATTTAGGCGTAACTGCTCCAGGTTGGAATCTTTTGTAGAGCAGGCGGGTGAACTCAAAAATAAGTTTCGAGATTGGAATTATCCCTTAGACGAACTAGAGAATACTATCTCTTTAGTTCAAGATATGGACAGGAACAAACTTCTTGAATATAAGGACAAAGGGGACAGCCAAGGGAAAAATAATATTTCCTTTATAACACAATATAACGCTATGGCCCCCAAAATAAGGAATATTTTTGCCAAACATTGGCCTATATTGTTGCAGGATGCAACTTTGTCACAGATACTAACACCACAGCCATCTATTGTTTTTAAGAAAGCTGGTAACTTTAGGAACAAACTGGCACCTAGTTACCCTTTAAACCAAGGTGAAATAAAAATGAACATCAATCAGGTTAAAAATGGGTTTAAACCATGCAGTAAATGTATAGCCTGTAAGTACAGCTGTTGTAGCACAGAATTCAAATCTAATGTCACCGCCAAAAACTACAAAATCATGTCACATATTTCATGTAAGTCGGAGTTTGTCATTTATATGTTGCAGTGTCCTTATGGCATGCAATATGTGGGTCACACTGGTCGTACGTTTCAATGACGTATATATGAACATAGCTACAACATCAAAAAGGGTTTAACATCACACAGTGTGTCCCACCACTTTTTGGTACATCATGGCAAAAATCCAAAGGGCCTTATCTGTCAACCTATTGAATTGTGTACACCCAATTGGAGAGGTGGTAATAACATTCAACACATCAATAGGAGGGAGGCCTTTTGGATCTATGAACTTAAGACTTTATCCCCATATGAACTCAATATTGATTTTGAACTGGGCTCCTTTTTAAGTAGATGAGATGGCTCAAACAAACATTAAGTTAAGTGCAACCATTACTTAATGGATGACACCTTGTCCATTTGACTCTGTACCAGCAGTAGCATATTAAGTGGCTTAAGCAGGTTTGTTTATCCTTTGGCCACAATTTGGCATTTTGGTATATATCAATGCCTATTATGATATTACATCTGGCCTCAATTTTGGGATATACGGTTATCAGTTGATATCTGAATGTTTTTAATGTTGTTTAATGTATTGTATGTGTATTATGTTGTTAGAGACGTAGTGATTTGATATTAATGACATGCAGGCTATCCAGCCTAATTGGGCAATTAATTTTTAATTGGTTAGGGTATATGTATATGTCATTCAGTGTCAGTCTTTGTAGCCCCTGAGGAAGTGGAGTAACATCCACGAAACGCGTAGGGCAGGTGACACAGTCACTTTGAGCTTGGTATTGGACTTTTTGGGACACTTGGTCACATTTGAGCCCCATTGCAGCCGTCAGTTCTTGGCATACAGGACGCTTGTACTGTCCCTTTAAGGGCCCGGGCACTCTCTGAGACAGCCTGTGTAACCGGAGGAGGAAGTGAGGAGAGCAGCCTCACGTGGAGTAGAGCTGTGAGCCCCACAAGCGGGCCTCCGACACTGCCACTGTTCCTGTTAACCCCTGGAGGGAGAGTCAGCACGAGAGTCTCGGTGCAGCAGGAATCACATCTCTGCAAAGACATCAGCAGCAGCCGGAGGACTCTTTGTTGCATTGCCTGTATTTGCCTTGCTGCTTGTAAGTAGGGCTCTGATTTTTCCCATCTGGATGACCAGCGGTGTTCTCATTTGTCCATACCATTTTATGGCATAGTTCTTTTTATTTAATAAATAGTTTTTATAGTCACTAGGAGTCTCTATGTTATATGTGCAGTGTGTGTGTTAGTGTAGACCTGTTTTAACCCTACAGTGTTGCACTATGATCTGTGTCTGTGTTTTTTCCCCTACATGGCCTGTCAAGCAAGTGTGCTGATCCCCTGAGGAGTACAGGATTATCCAATGAACTTTTGGCACCAGGTTTTTCTTTGTTTTCACTTTTTCTGTTAGTACTGACAGTATTACTAGGCAGCCTTTATATATATTTTGTACTTGTCACACTGGTGTTTTAGTCTTTAGCGCTTGTTCACATTTTTTCTTTTTCACACTACTCTAGCCAACTCACCTTTGCCCTCCGCCAGGAACTTTCAATGATTTAATATTAACCCCTTACTTCATTGCGATCATATCTATAAGCGTCCATCACCCGAGAAATTATGCAAATAAAATATGTAAAATTAATATCTGCCAGGGTCTCAGGTCCCTGTTTATTGTAGGAAAACTATGCACTTAAAACACATCTGTTGTAGCAAAATGTGGCAGAAAATGTAAATACTCTCTACAGAGTGTGCAAAAGTTCATTCAGAGCCCAAAGCATTACTTATTAAATGTTTTAATATATATATAAAAATACAGTGCTTAGATTACAAGAACTTACAATGACAGTAAATGCAGGACAGTTTATTATAATAACAGGATAAAACAGACATCCCTATACATTGCCATATGTCAGGATTTTCTCCCAGAGAGGTCACTGGCAATGAAATGAGATCACGTGTTTGGCCGAAAACACACCTCTGTTAGAATCAGATTTCAATACTAAACTAGAGAAGGTAGCCCAGCTGTGGGCACTCACCCTCCCTACTGGGCAATTATGATAATGTAGCTAAAAACTTTATTATGCACTTACACACAATCTGTTGTAGCAAAATGTGTCTGAAAATGTATATACTGTCTACAGAGTGTGCAAAAGTTCATTCCAAGCACAAAGCATCACTTATTAAATGTTTTAATATATATTAAAATACAGTGCTTGGATTACAGAAAAGGTATTACAAGAACATACAATTACAGTAAATGCAGGACAGTTTCTTACAATAACAGGATAAAACAGAAATCCCTATACCTTACCATATGTCAGGATTTTCTCCCAGGGAGGTCACTGGTGAAGAAGCCCTTGAGGATGGGAGTTGGCCGCCCCATATACAGGTAAATAAGAAATACTCTCAGACTCCTAGCAATTTCTGCAGAATAAGAGCCAGGGAAGGAACCGTGGGGCCGGGAAACGTGGCGTTTCTGCCCGGTGAGTGTCGGGCCTCTCACGTGTGCGTGTGATTTGTGTACATTAAAGGAACTCTTATTGTGCTGAATTGCTGGGAGCGTGTGGGTTTTCCTTATTTACCTATATCCTGAGTGCTGATCCCGTGATGTAATGTAACATTGGTAGCGCCAGAAACTCCGTGTTTTCAGCACTCGGGTAAAAACATTCTCACCACTCGGGGTTAATAATCACATAATATCAGTGACCTTCCCCTCAGGAATCAGGATAAAGTATTTCTGTATAGTGATCTCACAAGGCGAGCCCGACTCCCAGCTTCACACGATGCATTTTACTTCTGTTTCCCAGGGATTGTACCGGAGAGGTTACAGATTAAGTCAGAGAGAGAAGAGCCGAACGCTGAGGAACATCTCCCCCCGATAAAGACAGAAATAGTCACATTTGCTGTCGATGGTGAGTTCCATAACATCCTTTAGTGTAGGGACACGTTATCTTGTTACAAGTAGTCAGGGTCACCGATGGGGGGGAGAGCCAGGACAAGTGTCCGGTGGCTGCGGGGGGCCCGGCACGGACAGTAACGGTGAGGTAGGCCTGCAGCTGGGGAGAGCCGGGGCCTGGCAGCAACCAGAGGACCGGCAGCCGGGCAAAGTAGTTGGTCCGGGCCAGAGTTCGGGTCCAACTGCATTGTCTGGCCGCCGGACCCGGTCTCCCCAGCTGCGGACCTCCCTCACTGTCCCACGCAGGGTCTCTCTCTGAGGTCCACACAACTGGGGAGACGTGGGCACCAGAGACCTGAGGTCATCCCCAAGGTAGGGGTAAGTCTCTAGGTCTTTTTGTGTATGTATTGTGGGGGAGGGGGGTTTGTATATATTTGGGGGTTTTCATTTTTTTTTTTTTTTGCTTTTGTGGTTTTTTATTCCATGTATTTGATGGCTGGGGTTTTTTGTATGTATTTTTTTTTGTATGTATTTGGGGACTGAAGGTTATTTTATATGTACTGGGGCTATGAGATTAGCATTACAACAAAAAGGAAACAGGTATTTGGGGGTGCTTAAAGATAATTATATGACCCAAATTATTGAGGAACCAAACAGGAGAGGGGCAGTTCTGGATTTGGTCATATCAAACAATGTAGAAGTAATAACACATATTCAAGTCCTGGAACATTTGGGTAACAGTGATCATAACATGGTCTCATTTGAAATAAATTATCAAAAAACAGATTACTTGGGTTCAACAAAGACCTTAAACTTTAGAAAGGCAGATTTTAATAAACTGATGTCTAATCTAGTAGTAATACACTGGGATAATGTTTTTGCAGGGAAAATGTAGAAGATAAATGGGCAGTCTTTAAATCGTTGTTAGAAAAGCACACTTATCAGTGTATACCCTTGGGTAATAAGTATAAAAGAAATAAGTCAAAACCAATGTGGCTAAATAAACAGGTAGGGGAGGAAATGGACAAGAAGAGGAAGGCGTTTAGATTCTTTAAGTCAGAAGGGACAGAGACATCGTATCAGAATTATAAGGAATGTAACAAAAATTGCAAAAGGGCAATCAAATTAGCAAAAATGGATAATGAAAAAAGGATTGCAATAGAAAGTAAGGTCAACCCTAAAAAGTTCTTTAAGTACCTTAATAACAAAAAAATGAGAAAAGAAGATATAGGACCCTTTCAGTGTGAGATGGGTAGGCAGATTATTGGAGATAAGGAAAAAGCAGAGGTATTAAACAAATTCTTCTACAATTTTCTTCTATGGCAGCCAAATACTAGTGGGATAGCACCTCTCTCCCCAAATACTAGTGGGATAGCACCTCTCTCCCCAAATACTAGTGGGATAGCACCTCTCTCCCCAAATACTAGTGGGATAGCACCTCTCTCCCCAAATACTAGTGGGATAGCACCTCTCTCCCCAAATACTAGTGGGATAGCACCTCTCTCCCCAAATACTAGTGGGATAGCACCTCTCTCCCCAAATACTAGTGGGATAGCACCTCTCTCCCCAAATACTAGTGGGATAGCACCTCTCTCCTCAAATACTAGTGGGATAGCACCTCTCTCCCCAAATACTAGTAGGATAGCACCTCTCTCCCCAAATACTAGTGGGATAGCACCTCTCTCCCCAAATACAAGTGGGATAGCACCTCTCTCCCCAAATACTAGTGGGATAGCACCTCTCTCCCCAAATACTAGTGGGATAGCACCGCTCTCCCCAAATACTAGTGGGATAGCACCTCTCTCCCCAAATACTAGTGGGATAGCACCTCTCTCCCCAAATACTAGTGGGATAGCACCTCTCTCCTCAAATACTAGTGGGATAGCACCTCTCTCCCCAAATACTAGTGGGATAGCACCTCTCTCCCCAAATACTAGTGGGATAGCACCTCTCTCCTCAAATACTAGTGGGATAGCACCTCTCTCCCCAAATACTAGTGGGATAGCAACTCTCTCCCCAAATACTAGTGGGATAGCACCTCTCTCCCCAAATACTAGTGGGATAGCACCTCTCTCTCCAAATACTAGTGGGATAGCACCTCTCTCCCCAAATACTAGTGGGATAGCACCTCCCCAAATACTAGTGGGATAGCACCTCTCTCCCCAAATACTAGTGGGATAGCACCTCTCTCCCCAAATACTAGTGGGATAGCACCTCTCTCCCCAAATACTAGTGGGATAGCACCTCTCTCCCCAAATACTAGTGGGATAGCACCTCTCTCCCCAAATACTAGTGGGATAGCACCTCTCTCCCCAAATACTAGTGGGATAGCACCTCTCTCCCCAAATACTAGTGGGATAGCACCTCTCTCCCCAAATACTAGTGGGATAGCACCTCTCTCCCCAAATACTAGTGGGATAGCACCTCTCTCCCCAAATACTAGTGGGATAGCACCTCTCTCCTCAAATACTAGTGGGATAGCACCTCTCTCCCCAAATACTAGTGGGATAGCACCTCTCTCCTCAAATACTAGTGGGATAGCACCTCTCTCCCCAAATACTAGTGGGATAGCACCTCTCTCCCCAAATACTAGTGGGATAGCACCTCTCTCCCCAAATACTAGTGGGATAGCACCTCTCTCCTCAAATACTAGTGGGATAGCACCTCTCTCCCCAAATACTAGTGGGATAGCACCTCTCTCCTCAAATACTAGTGGGATAGCACCTCTCTCCCCAAATACTAGTGGGATAGCACCTCTCTCCCCAAATACTAGTGGGATAGCACCTCTCTCGTCAAATACTAGTGGGATAGCACCTCTCTCGTCAAATACTAGCGGGATAGCACCTCTCTCCCCAAATACTAGTGGGATAGCACCTCTCTCCCCAAATACTAGTGGGATAGCACCTCTCTCCTCAAATACTAGTGGGATAGCACCTCTCTCCCCAAATACTAGTGGGATAGCACCTCTCTCCCCAAATACTAGTGGGATAGCACCTCTCTCCCCAAATACTAGTGGGATAGCACCTCTCTCCCCAAATACTAGTGGGATAGCACCTCTCTCCCCAAATACTAGTGGGATAGCACCTCTCTCCCCAAATACTAGTGGGATAGCACCTCTCTCCCCAAATACTAGTGGGATAGCACCTCTCTCCCCAAATACTAGTGGGATAGCACCTCTCTCCCCAAATACTAGTGGGATAGCACCTCTCTCCCCAAATACTAGTGGGATAGCACCTCTCTCCTGTGAGCTGGGGGGACAAGTACTTCTTGTGACCACTATATGAGGGGGTTATCCACCTTAGGTCCGTTACCAAGCGCAGAGCTCAGCCTACAAAGGTGAACCTCGGTCAGCAACTGGCTCATGGGCAAGTCTTTGATACCTCTGGTCTGGACAGTATTACATACTGGCGCAGGACTCTCAGGTTGGGGTGTAGTTTGTCAAGATCAGCAGATCCAAAGACTGGACACATCAGGAAAGAGGTCTGCATATCAATGTATTGGAAGTTCGAGGATCGTTTACAAATTTCAAGGCCTTCAGGCCTCTTTAAGGGGTCCCCTGTTAAGGATCCTATCCGATAATGTCACTGCAGTAGCATATATGAACCAACAAGGAGTCCGAGGAGTTCTTTCAGAAGCCTCCAGCATTCTACACTGGCTGGAGAAAGAGAGTCCATGCATCTCCACAGCCGTCATTACAGGAGTTAGAACTTACCACCTGACTTCCTCAGCAGGCGTTCCTGCAACGGGGTCAACCTCATGGCATTAGAAGTCATCAAGAAAGTACAGATGTATGTGTCAAGGTGGCACGACCCAAAAACCATAGCCAGGGATTCTTTCTCAATCACTTGGGATTTACATCTGTTTCACCTCCCCCCCCCCCCCCCCCGTTCCCTATGCTTCAGCAAGTAATAACCTCCTATTGGCCCAGAAAGACATTGTTTGCATACTTATAAAATTGTTTAAGTACAGGAGCTGTGGGTTCTTCTGACAGTCCCCGCATTATTGACTCGGGGTCCTCTTTGCTTCCCCTTTTTTTAATTGCTCAGATTGATGGTATGGAACTTGAATGGGTGTCATTAAGGGCACAGGGTTTCTTGTGAAAGCCATTCTGGAACTTCTAGAGGTAGCCACGGTTAATTACGTCAGGTTGACAACATCTACCTACCAATCTCTTCTCTGCCAATTGGGTAGGATTACAATACCTTTTGTGATCCTACCCAATTGGCTGAGAAGAGCCTGGCAATGGTTTAGGTTTTCTGTGGCTTCCCACCACCTTAGAGAGAGACGAGTTTTACAGATTAGATATATTATTTGAGATGGGCTCTTTAAATCTCCATTCTGAGAGGAACTGTTGTAGATGACGAGTATGCAATGTATGTATATCTTTATATAGCACCTTCAATGTACATAGCGCTTCACAGCATTAATACATTGTATTGTATGTCTTTATTTATATAGCGCCAGAAGTGTACTCAGCGCTTCACAAAGAATACAGTACAGGGATTTATAATAATACAATAAGTGCAGCAAAAGTCAGACAATGGGAAAGGAAATCCCCGCCCCGAAGAGCTTACAATCTAAGAGGTTTGAGGGGAAACTTACAGAGACAGCAGGTGAGGGAATAAGTGCTGTAGATGGCAGTGCTTGGCCACAATGGGTGGTATAAGTTACTGTGGGACTATAGCCATGAGTGCCGGCTATTGAGATGCTTGATTTGTGGGGCAAGTTAAGGTTGGTCAGTGTTAAACGAAAAGGTTAACACCATTTACAGGGGAAGAGATGGCAGGGAGGCGTGGGTGAGATCAGGTATGTATGTCTGGCTTCAGGCTTAGGGGAGATCCCCAGCAGCAGGAAGGAGCAGATAGAGGGTGTGAATAGAGGATTTCTGTGGGTGTTTTTTATTGAGGATTGTTGGGAGAGAGGTGTATAAATAATGGTGGAGTGGGGAAGTTGGAGAGAACAGGGACATTCACCAAGGAGTGAGCAAACGGTAAACAGAAAATGCAATAGGGAGGGCATAGTGAGATACAGGAGGAGAGACTTCCCAGTTATTGCAGGATAGGAAGAGTACAAATAATCACAGCTTTTAGAAAGTAAAGTTCTCACAGTTATAAAGTTGTTGTTCAGAGTCCAGATCTTCCTCAATATTCACCTCAAATTTCAACTCCAAGATTAACTCCACACACTTGAATGTTACACTTTGATGTTACACAGCCATATGGCTCACAGCCAAGGTATCCTGCCTTAATGTGTCAATCATATAAATAACAATACAAATAACACATCATGGGAAGAAGTGCTTCAGACATAAAACTGACACTTGGGAAAAGGAGTCCCTGCCCCGAAGAGCTCACAATCTAATTAAGTAGGAAGAACGTACAGTGACCATAGGAAGGTGTTCTGGTACAGTAAGTGCATTTGCAAGGGGTCACGGTAGATGTATGAGGTGTAAAGTATCAGCCAAAGAGCTACTCGTATACTTCGATAAGGAGATGTGTTTTAAGGTGGGTCTTAAAGGTGGATAGAGAGGGTGCTAGTCGGGTATTGAGGGGAAGGGCATTCCAGATGTGTGGGGCAGTCAGTGAGAGGTTTTAGTCAGGAGAGGACTTTAGACACAAAAGGGGTAGAGAGAAGACATCCTTGAGCAAACTCAAGAGTCGGGAACGTTGTATAGCAAGAAATGTAGCTCTAGCAACTAACTATCTTTGATGTGCACCATCATACAAGCGGCAGTAAACATCTTGTGCATTCTCAGAGACCTGCGCCTGCAGATAACATGGTAACTTTGTTTCAGTTCCTTATCTATCGGTAATCCCAGAAAATGTAATCCCTTAACCAGATAAATCGTTAGATGAGCAATACTGTACTTATCAGTCGGCCTGTGTTTTTAAAGCTCTCTGAGGACCAGATGGGTGCGAAGAGCTGCTTTCTGTGTGAACAATCTGCCTTGATGAGTATTGTCGGGATATGGCTAGACCACTGTAATGAGTACGAGGACTTTTGTAAAGTTCTGGCCGATGTTGCTGGCCCAAAAGGATGGGATGTGGATATAATGTGTTTGGCTGGAACACAGAACCTCGGGAATTTCCGATGAGATTGTTTTATTCCGCGTATAAGTTGCTGTTTCATAGGAAATCTCTTGATTCTATGGCGTAATCGTGCATCTTAGCAACTTAATCTTGAATGGTCTTGTTTTTATAAAGCGATTCTGAGATGTACAGTAGATCCGACCTGAAACAGCCTGAAGATTTCTGTACCAGAAACGTGAGGGGAGTATATTCCTCTTCATGCTGACGGAACTTTGACCATTGCTCTGGATCAATAAAGATCCTGAATGGTGGCCTGATATGTCTCCTTTGTGTCTGGGTTTGGAGAAGTGTCACGATAACAATATCATGAAATATTGTGTATTTGATTTAATCTGGGGCTTCAGTGGTTTATGTGGTTACCGTTTGTTATAACGTATTCTTCCTGGGTCTATGTTTTTGTCTAACTGTGTCTGCGGCTCCCTAACCTGTCCAGTCAATTCGTCCCAGCGCAACGTCATGAAGTGAGAACGCACCTGCTCTTATTATTGCCTTATCGTGGACCTTTCCACCCCCCGGTATCTTTGTCTGGGCCAACCATGGCGACCAGACTTTTAGATAATTTGCACCAGTGTCATTGACCAAGCTTGTCAATTTCTCCATCTGGCAAACTGTCCAAATTCTATTCCGAATTTTAGCAATTACTGGAATCGCATTCTGTTTCCAGCGTGCTGCGATCTCCCCGCGTACCGCTGTCGCGAAGTGCGCCACTAACTTATTTTATTTTTTTGGAGAGGCCCGGATTTGGAGAGGTCCGGATGCGGCCTGTTGAGGAGAAACAACCATGGATCTAACGGGATGTGCGTGTCTAGGATTCTGTTTAGCCAATCTTTAATTGAGTCCCAGACCTGGGCGATTTTGGGGCAAGACCACAGCATGTGCAACAGGTCTGCTTGCTGTCCACATTGTCTTGGACACAATGGGGAGTAACTTGGCAGAAATGTGGCCAATTTTATGGGGGTGTGGTACCACCGCATCATAACTTTATATGCGCTCTCCCTTAAGGTCGTGCATATGGTGCTTTTGGAAGCTGCCAAGACAATATTTGTCCACTCCTCCAAGTCCAATTCCTCCCCTAGGTCAGTCTCCCATTTAGTCATGTACCCTGACTTTTCCGTCACGGTTGAGCCAGAACCGGTCCCCTCCTTGTACATCTGCGATGTAAGTCCCTTTGTGGATGTCCCTGATAGAGCTTTTCAAAGTTCGTTAATTGGGTTTGGGGCTGAAATGTCTGATAAAATGTTCTGATCTGGAGGTATCTAAAGAACTCAGCATTGGGGATGTTTTTGCTAGATTTAAGTAGATCAAAAGTTTGTATGCCTCTTCTGCCCTCCAGATCCACTAGTCTATTAATGTTTTTGTGTTGCCAGATAGAAAATTCCGCCCGTGACAGACCTGGAGCAAATGATGGGTTTCGCCACAGTGGGGTCATTCCTGATAGTTTATGGGTCAAGTTGCATCTGAGCCTGGTGGCCTCCCACACCGAGAGCGAGTTGGTCATTGAGGATAGCGGCATTTTGGCACCTAACCGCACCTTTTTGGGGAGCCAAATTAAATGTTCCAGCTCTACAGGGGAGCATAGTTCCCCTTCTAAAGCGACCCATCTTTTCGAGTCCGGGTTATTGTGTCATTGCACAATTTGGCATAATTGGGCCGCCTTGTAATAGGACAACAAGCAAGGTACCGCTAACCCACCTGCCGCTGTCTGCCTGCGCATGATCTGTTTTCCCACTCTCGCCTTCTTCCCTCCCCAGATACATTTATCTATCTCGGATTGGAGCGAGAGGGTTTCCTTCAAACTTAAAGGCACTGGGAGGGTTTGGTAAAGGTAGAGAAGGCGTGGGAGTAGAATCATTTTGACGCAGTGGATCTTCCCTATCCAAGAAATTTTGTAAGTGGCCCATCTCCTAATGTCCCCTCTCAGGGTTTGCATCAATTTGGGGTAGTTTGCTTGATACAGCAATTTGGATACTTTGGCTACATTAACGCCTAGGTATTTGATTTGCTTCTGCTGCCAGTTGAAATTGAAGTTGAGGGTGATCAGTTTCTCCAGGGGTTTGGGTAAATTGATGTTCATAGCATCTGATTTAGATTGGTTAATTTTGAATCCGGAGATCTTATTGAATCTCCCCAACAAGTCGAATAGGTTCGGCAGAGAGGTAAGGGGTTTAGATATTATCAGGAAACACATCATCCGCATACAGTGCCACTTTATGCGACTGGCTTCCAATGACAATACCTGTGATATCCTTGCTATCGCGTATCCGAGCCGCCAGGGGCTCCATACACAATGCAAAGAGGAGGGGGGAGAGCGGGCAGCCCTGTCTTGTTCCGCTCTTAATTTGGAAGGGGTCCGAAGTGAATCCCTGATGGGTAACCCTAGCCTACGGCGCCGCATAGAGAGAAAAGATAGCTTTTGTCAACTTTGCACCCAGCCTGAATGCTCCAAGCGTGGCCTCCAAATATGGCCAGTCAATCCTGTCAAATGCCTTTTCCGCATCCAGACTGAGCGCCATAACTGGTATGGATCTTGTATTGGCTATTTCTAGCAGATCCATAATTCGCCGGGTATTATCAGCTGTTTGTTGACCCGGGATAAACCCGGCTTGATCTGGGTGCACCAGTCTGGGCAGGATGAGACCCAGTAATTTAGCGTCCGAATTAATGAGGGATATCGGCCTCTAGCTCCTACAGTCCTGTGGGTCCTTACCCTGTTTGTGAATGATAGAGATGGACGCTTGGAGCATGTGCTGGGGAAAGGGGGTGCCACCCAAGACTTGGTTGAACATGCGGAGAAGATACGGAGTCAACTGTTTCTTAATTTTTTTGTAATAAAGATTTGAAAATCTGTCGGGACCCGGGGCTTTAGAGGGTTTCAGATTTTTGATAACCTCCGCTACTTCCTCCGTTGTGAAATCCCTTCCCATTACCTCTCTATCCTCCTCACTCAGACCCGGCAGATTCGCGCCCTTCAAGAAATCCATCAGGGCTTTCTTGGTACCAGAGGAACAGGTCACCTTCCCTCCATCATATAATTTTTCATAGAATTTCTTGAATTCGTCTACAATATTTTTAGGCTTGGCAGAGAGTATGCCCGATTGTAATCTGATGGCTTGAATTTTATAATTCTTAATTTTAGAGTTGATCAGATTGGCCAGCATGGTATCTGGCTTGTTTGCTTTTTCAAAGAATTTCCTCTTTGACAAGCTTAGCGATTTCTCGGCATGAGAGGTCAGGAGCAGACTCAACTTGATCTGAGCATCTGTGATTTTTTGGAGAGCAGCCGAATCAGGAGATCTCTTATGCTGGTCCCAGAATTCCCTTAGCTTGTTCTGACTTTCCAAATTTATTGCGTTCCTCTCTCTCTCCTGGCCGCCACGCTAATTAGAACCCCTCGTAGTGTTGCTTTATGTGCCTCCCAGAGGGTTATATGGGAGCAAACGCTTCCTTCATTTTCTCTAAAGAAATGTTTAATTTCCCCTCCCACCATCTCCAACAATTCGGATATTTTTAGTAAGGACTCATTCAGTTTCCAGTTTGCTCCCGGTCTGTCCAGCCCTATCTGCGTGCATCTTAGCTCTATGGGTGCATGATCTGACCATGAAATATCATGGATCCCAGAATGGGAGATCTTCGGGACCAGTCTATTAGAGACAAAGAAGTAATCGATTCTGCTAAAGGAGTCATGTGGGTGTGAGTAAAAGGTAAAGTTCTTGTCTAACGGGTGTAATTCCCTCCAGACATCGACCAACTGCATTTCCCTCAGCCCCCGTTCCAGGGCTTTAGGCCTACATATTGATCTAACCCTGGGGGAACCCGACCTGTCTAGGGCCGCGTTCAGTACTGTATTAAAGTCACCGCCTACTATCATGGCGCCTTTAGCGTGTTTTTGGATGGCTGTGAATATTGCTGTATAGAAGGCAGTCATGGCGGTTTGGTGCATATACCACGGCAATCGTTATTGGCTGAAGATTTATAGACCCTGTGAGCAAGAGGAACCTGCCTTCCTTGTCTTTCTTTATTGTGTCCACCACCAATCCCACTCTGTTGTGTATCAGTTTCGCAACCCTGCGTTTCTTCTCTTCTGCAGAAGACAGAAACACCTGCTTGAATTGTTTGTCAATATATTTCGGGAAGCTGGAGGTGCTAAAATGAGTTTCCTGAATTAGAACAATATCTGCTCCCTTCCTCTTGTAATCAGTGAGAGCCACTTTTCTTTTGCGGGGGCAATTTAACCCTTTGGCATTATGTGAGATAAACGTCAGCGTCATGTTGGGTGCGTGTTCTCATCTTCCGTCAGCTGAGTCTCTACGGAAAGTGTTGGTTTGTTGCTGGAGAGTTTCCGCCGCCCCGCAGTGTTCAGTAGTTCACCAAGCCGTGAGGTTGCACCACTTAGGCAGAGGAAGGGACCTGGACAGGGGGACACAGAGGGTACAGAAGACACACAAGGAAAAATGAACAAGGTGGGAAGGAATTCAATGGTCCGTGACCATTGCTCCTCCCTAGCCTTTGGGTTGTGGGAATGGAGCCGAGCCCTCCCCGGACCTCCTCCCACCAGTTAGGAGACTCCCTCCTTTCCCAAGGACTTTCTCGGGATCCTGGGCATTAGCCCCGACCCGAGTGTGCAGACGCATGACAACGACCAGACCTCAGTCCCGGCCGGCGTCCACTTATAATTGTCTTTCAGAAAGCATCTACTACATGTTAAACCATATAACCACATAACCATGTAAACCATATAACACCTGCTTCAACCCCTAGACCCATACTCTGCATGGCCCTTTAAAATACGTATTGAGAAACGACATAGTCCTTTTTATAACCTTGGGAACCCCATGACCTTACGCACTGTCCACCTCCACCCTCTCCCCGACCTCAGCCGATACCCCTGGGGATTTTCCTGAACCTCCAGCTCCTTGTTGCCTAAGGTGGCCTGCCCTGTATATAAGATTCCATTGATTTAAGATCGGCCCTTCCTACCCTTAACCCCCCTCCCCCCCTTGGTCTGCCCTTATTTAACACCTCTTTACTTTATAACGCGCTGGGCCCCCTTTCTCTAAACTATATATAGTATTACCCCCTAGTCCCCTTTCGAGGGCTCCCTCTTCCTCTTACTCCTGTTCTCCCCACCCCTATCCCCTCCGTTCAGAATTTTGCCCCCCCCCCCCCCTCCCTTAGCCCCTATCACTACTCCTTCTGAAAGATCCCGCTCTCCGTCCTTGGGCCACCTATTCCTAACCTTCCCGCTCAGCCCCCTTGTGGGGGGTGAGTTATATATTTGCTTCTTGGGATCTGTGGTATATATTACTTTATCATGTGTTTGAGGGGGGGGGGGGCATGTTTTGTTGTTAGTGGTGTTTTAACATATTTTGTTTCTCTTTATTATTTATTGTTTATTGTGTTAGTGCCACTTTATCTCCCACTATAGGTTAAACCTTGCTTGGCTACTCCTTAACCCAAGTTTCCCCCACGTCCTAGTGTCTCTCCCCGCCTCCTCCTTGTCCGCTGAGAGTCCCTGCCGGTCTTCATCTGTCAGACATCCTTTCCTCCTGCAGGTCCTGTTGGATGCCCGCATCATCTGAACCTTTATTCCCGCGATGCCTCAGTAGATCTCCGCCCCTTTTGTCCGCGTCCGCCGACCATCTTGGAGGGGTCCGGTCTTCTCTTTCCAGGTCTTCTCACGAGAGTTGCTAGTTCCCCCTCCTCAACGTCATCTGGCCCCTCCCAGGTCTCTTTGTGTAGTGGGAGCTGATCCAAGATGGCCGCCAGTCCCGGAGGAGCGCCGCTGGAACCAAGGGGTCTAAAGGGTAACGTTTTCAACAAGTCTCAAACCTGGCTCGCAACTATCGGAGCAACTTTAGAGCACCAGCAGAAACGGCCAAAACAGGTAGGATCGAACTTCTTCTGTACATAGGGTCTTTACTTTACTTTGGCCTCCGAGGTTGCCTGTTCTTGTCTGGTTTCCTGGCCTCTTTCCAGACTGGGTCAGAGGCTGGTCTCCCCGCAGCTATCGCCTCCGGAATCTTGCTTTGGAGCCCCAGTTTGGTGAGGAAATTCTCGCCTTCCTCCAGCCTGCGCATTGCGGTGGCCGCTTCATTCTTGATCACCCCGAGCCCGAACGGGTACAGCCAGCGATACCGGATCCCATCGTCCCGTAGCACCTTGGTGAGGGGGGCCAGCTGTCTTCTTTTAAGTAATGTAGTGGGAGATATGTCCTGGAACACTTGAATCTTGTGCCCCTCAAACTCCACATCACTCCGGGTTATCTGGCAGAAAGTTATCGGGGGGGGGGGGGGTCTCCTTGTTGCAGCCGAGACCGCAGAGCCCTATGGCATCGGTCTATGTGGAGGTCTTGTTCCGGTCTGTCTGGCATTAGATGTTGCAGCCATCTTCCCATGAAGTCCTCCGGATCGTTCTCCGCCTCTGGCACCCCCCTGATCCTCACGTTGTTTCGTCGGTCTCGGTTGTCGGCATCTTCTTGCCTATCTGTGAGATCCCTTACAGTTTCTTTCATCTGCACCAGTTGTTTGTAGTTTTGTGCAGGGCTTTGATGGTGGCATCTAGCTTTTTTTCCAGGGAGTCAGTCCTCTCCCCTATCCCACTGATATCTGCTCTCAGTGCGGCCACCTTCGATTGTAGGCATCGCTTAATGTCCATACAGAACTCCCGCATATCTCCTCCATCACCTGGTTATCTCTACTGCGGTCGTCTCCCTCTTCTTCCTCCTCCGATTCAGTGCCGCTTCTCTCCGGCCCCTCAGGATTTTTGTCGCGCGCCGAATTTCCTTTCGCAAAATAATCGGTTAAAACCGAGGAGGACCTCTTGGATCTTGTCGCCCTTGACATCTTAGTGTGGTTAGGCAAGCTTGGATATATTTTTTGGGGTTGTGATTAGGTATTTGGATGCTTTATTTATTTAATTAGAAGCCGGCTGTGAATTGAGCTGTTCGCTCACACTTCCATTCAGTCAGCCATCGCGCATGCGCCTTTACTATCCTTTTTTATGTTTTCCATCTCCCCATACCCCAATAGACACTGATCCAAATTTTCAGTAACTACCACCTTAGATCCTGATTGAACCAATCTCCCCCTTAAATGGACCAATACATCAGTTTCCAAGGTTCCCGAAAGTGGAAATCACAATTTCAGATCATCCTTGGAAATATTATTCCAAAACCCATAAAAATATACATTCCCGCGACGAAAAACTATCATACAGTACGTAATCCTTGCAGGGGTCCCTTTTTCCAGCACTTGAATCACCTTGGAGCTTTCATCACCCATATGTCCTTTCACCACACTGGACTTGATCACAGAACAGCTACAGTACCTGGACCATTACCTGACAGCCCCAACTCACATTTCACCTTTTCACACACACCAGTCATGCGCCTATTTAGACAAGGGGGAACTATATCTCCTTATAATATCGATGCGTACGCTTTAAATATTTGATCTTCGAGTTCTCTCTGAGCTTCCAAATCTCCGGACTCCTCTATCTCAACGGAGTCGTCTGAGCTTTGAAAGCTCTGATTCTATTTCTCCGGAACTCTAGGGACCCCCTTCAACGCAAGCATTACTTGTTTTATCCTTAGAACCCCATCAGCCAGGACTCCACTAACCTTCAATACAGAGAGCCCAAACAATTAGACATTTTAACAGTGTGTCTTACCCATGAATTGGTGTCATTGGGATTCCTGGGTCTCAATGTGGTAGTATGAACCAAAATCTGATTGTCTAAAAAGGAGTAGAATAAAATAAGTAATGATTTCTTTTATTGCAATTAGACCAAAACGATAAAATCTCACAGGCTTGGTCTGAACACTCAAAACATAAAACAATGTGCATATACTGCAGTGCCGACGGTTATGTATGTATGTACTGTATGTATGTACTGTATGTATGTCTTTATTTATTATTTATTTATTTATAAAATATTTTACCAGGAAGTAATACATTGAGAGTTACCTCTCGTTTTCAAGTATGTCCTGGGCACAAAGTAAAACAAAATAATACATGGTTACAAATACAGTTACATAAATGAACAAGGTATACATTATATACATTCAAAACATTTCTAAAACTTGTCGCTTTTTCCTCCGCAATATAACTAAGATACGCCCTTTCCTCTGTTGTTCGACTGCTAAAACTCTGACTCAGGCCCTCATTCTCTCCCGTCTTGATTACTGTAACCTCCTGCTGTCCGGCCTTCCTGCCTCTCACCTGTCTCCCCTACAATATATCCTAAATGCTGCTGCCAGAATCACTCTACTCTTTCCTAGATCTGTCTCAGCATCTCCCCTCATGAAATCCCTCTCCTGGCTTCCGATCAAATCCCGCATCTCACACTCCATTCTTCTCCTCACTTTTAAAGCTTTACATTCTTCTGCCCCTCCTTACATCTCATCCCTAATTTCTCGGTATGCACCATCCAGACTCTTGCGTTCTTCTCAAGGATGTCTTCTTTCTACCCCCTTTGTATCTAAAGCCCTCTCCCGCCTTAAACCTTTTTCACTGACTGCCCCACACCTCTGGAATGCCCTTCCCCTCATTACCCGACTAGCATCCTCTCTATCCACCTTTAAGACCCACCTTAAGACACACTTGCTTAAAGAAGCATATGAATAGCACTGTGGATATTCTAAACACGATACATAAAGCTTGGCCCCTGCAGACGCACTTACCAGAACTCCCTCCTACTGTCTCTGTACGTTCTCCCTACCTACCAATTAGACTGTAAGCTCCTCGGGGCAGGGACTCCTCTTCCGAAATGTTACTTTTATGTCTAAAGCACTTATTCCCATGATCTGTTATTTATATTATCTGTTATTTATTTGATTACCACATGTATTACTACTGTGAAGCGCTATGTACACTAATGGCGCTATATAAATAAAGACATACAATACAATACAATACAATATACAAGACATTGCATGCACAGTTAAAGAAAATATATATTATGAGCGTATGAAACAGTTACAGACCAGATTAAAATGTGAGACAGCCTTAGATTTGAAAGAACTTAAGCTGGTGGTGGATATGAGAGTCTCTGGTAGGTTGTTCCAGTTTTGGGGTGCACGGAAGGAGAAGGAGGAACGTCCGGATACTTTGTTGAGTCTTGGGACCATGAATAGTCTTTTGGAGTCTGATCTCAGGTGATAGGTACTGCATGTGGTAGGGGTGAGGAGCTTGTTCAGGTAGCTGGGTAGCTTGCCCAGAAAGTATTTGAGGGTGAGACAGGAAAGGTGAACTTTGTGCCTAGACTCTAGTGATGACCAATCTAGTTCTTTGAGCATTTCGCAGTGATGTGTGTTGTAGTTGCATTGGAGAACAAAACGACAAATTGAATTGTAGAGGGTGTCAAGTTTGCTAAGGTGGGTTTGAGGAGCCGAGCCATATACTATGTCTCCATAGTCAATAATTGGCATTAGCATCTGCTATGCAATACGCTTTCTGACCAGGAGACTTAGGGAGGATTTGTTCCTGTAAAGTACCCCTAGTTTGGCATAGGTCTTGGTTGTCAGGGTATCAATGTGCATCAATAGCGCCATTAATGTACATAGCACGTCACAGCAGTAATACACGTGGTAATCAAATAAATAACAGATAATATAAATAACAGATCATGGGAATAAGTGCTTCAGACATAAAAGTAACATTAAGGAAGAGGAGTTCCTGCCCAGAGGAGCTTACAATCTAATTGGTAGGTAGAGAGAACGTACAGAGACAGTAGGAGGGAGTCCTGGTAAGTGCGTCTGCAGGGGGCCACTTATTCTAAAACAAACCAGTGGCAATCACCAACAAGACCCCGGTACATTCTGCAACATTTCAGTGACATTTCTGCAGAGACTAATGGCCCATCGGATTAACAACGAAGGTCCCTGGCTGTCCCGTTCAAACTGAATGGGACTGCGAGGGACCCCTGCTGTGTTAATCTGATGGGCCATTAGTCTCTGCAGAAATGTCACTGAAATGTTGCGGCATGTACCCAGCATGTACCCGGCTAGTTTAAGGCAAGTTTTTTAGAATACTCGTTGGCTCGTCTGTATCACCGGATATATTACGTACTTCCTGTACAGCTCAGCTGATGTAATGCCATATAAGGAATGGTTACATATTGGCCAAGTGGAACCATTTCTGCTTATTTGAAGTGAAACTTCTTTGCCGGCACCTACCACACACAAATTTCCCTGGCAGTAAATTGCCTTCGTGGTGACGGAAATACAGTCCCGGAAGTGGCGTCATTGCCGGCAGAGATGTCCGTGTTGCCAGCTCCCACCAGTCACTGGAGAGGAGGAGATTAAGACACACCACGTGCCCCGGCTCCCCCTAGATCTCCACTTCGGACAGGGGATACAACGGGGGCTGCGAGCATACGGCGTCGCCGTCACCCACCTCCCCACGGCATCGTTTCTGCCCCGGCTCCCCCGAGATCTCCCCTTTGGCCGGGAGATGCGCCGTGTCCCTGCAGCTCCGCTGGAGGGAGGAGATGGGGTGGGGGGAGCACTGGGAGAGCCTGGGGGACATGCTGAGCGCACCCTCCACCCTAGCGCCACACTTGGAAGACACACACAGTGATTCACCCACTTACTGACTTGCTCACACCCACACAGTGACGTTCCCTCATACCCACACAGTGACGCCCCCCTCACACACAGTGACGCCCCCTCACCCACACAGTGACGCGCTCTCACACCCACACAGTGACGCCCCCTCATACCCACGCAGTGACGCACTCTCACACCCACCCAGTGACACCCCCTCACAGTGCCGCACCCTCGCACACAGTGATGCGCCCTTGCCTACACACAGAAGCTCGCGCACAGTGACGCGCGCTCGCGCACACAGTGACGTGTACTCGCGTACACAGTGACGCGCTCACGCACACAGTGACACACATGAGGAACTTATAGTTACTATAAATATTTAAGTGCAAATAGCTAAAACGCTTTCTAAGTCAAACTTCTCTGCGTTTTGGCACTGAATTTGTGTTTTTTGGTTTTTAATCAAAATCGCCATCACAAATACAATTTCTGTGACAAAAGACAAAAGTTTCACTTTAAAATGTGCATGCTTGGCACACACACACTTTTTTGACCTACTAATTTTGATAGTGGCATATGACCCTGAAGTTTCTAAAAGTAATTCTTCTCTATTGGTAAACAGTCGTGTCATCCTCACTGTCTCACTCTCCCCGACCTCTTCATACAGTCCTCACTGTCTCACTCTCCCCGACCTCGTCATACATTCCTCACTGTCTCACTCTCCCCGACCTCTTCATACATCCCTCACTGTCTCACTCTCCCCGACCTCTTCATACATTCCTCACTGTCTCACTCTCCCCGACCTCTTCATACATCCCTCACTGTCTCACTCTCCCCGACCTCTTCATACATCCCTCACTGTCTCACTCTCCCCGACCTCTTCATACATCCCTCACTGTCTCACTCTCCCCGACCTCTTCATACATTCCTCACTATCTCACTCTCCCCGACCTCTTCATACATTCCTCACTATCTCACTCTCCCCGACCTCTTCATACAGCCCTCACTATCTCACTCTCCCCGACCTCTTCATACAGCCCTCACTGTCTCACTCTCCCCGACCTCTTCATACATTCCTCACTGTCTCACTCTCCCCGACCTCTTCATACATCCCTCACTATCGCACTCTCCCCGACCTCTTCATACAGCCCTCACTATCTCACTCTCACCGACCTCTTCATACAGCCCTCACTATCTCACTCTCCCCGACCTCTTCATACATTCCTCACTGTCTCACTCTCCCCGACCTCTTCATACAACCCTCACTATCTCACTCTCCCCGACCTCTTCATACATCCCTCACTATCTCACTCTCCCCGACCTCTTCATACATCCCTCACTATCTCACTCTCCCCGACCTCTTCATACATCCCTCACTATCTCACTCTCCCCGACCTCTTCATACATCCCTCACTATCTCACTCTCCCCGACCTCTTCATACATCCCTCACTGTCTCACTCTCCCCGACCTCTTCATACATCCCTCACTATCTCACTCTCCCCGACCTCTTCATACATCCCTCACTGTCTCACTCTCCCCGACCTCTTCATACATCCCTCACTATCTCACTCTCCCCGACCTCTTCATACATCCCTCACTATCTCACTCTCCCCGACCTCTTCATACATCCCTCACTGTCTCACTCTCCCCGACCTCTTCATACATTCCTCACTGTCTCACTCTCCCCGACCTCTTCATACATCCCTCACTATCTCACTCTCCCCGACCTCTTCATACAGTCCTCACTATCTCACTCTCCCCGACCTCTTCATACATCCCTCACTATCGCACTCTCCCCGACCTCTTCATACAGCCCTCACTGTCTCACTCTCCCCGACCTCTTCATACATTCCTCACTATCTCACTCTCCCCGACCTCTTCATACATCCCTCACTGTCTCACTCTCCCCGACCTCTTCATACATTCCTCACTGTCTCACTCTCCCCGACCTCTTCATACAACCCTCACTGTCTCACTCTCCCCGACCTCTTCATACATCCCTCACTGTCTCACTCTCCCAGACCTCTTCATACATCCCTCACTATCTCACTCTCCCCGACCTCTTCATACATCCCTCACTATCTCACTCTCCCCGACCTCTTCATACATTCCTCACTATCTCACTCTCCCCGACCTCTTCATACATTCCTCACTATCTCACTCTCCCCGACCTCTTCATACAACCCTCACTATCTCACTCTCCCCGACCTCTTCATACATTCCTCACTATCTCACTCTCCCCGACCTCTTCATACATCCCTCACTGTCTCACTCTCCCCGACCTCTTCATACAACCCTCACTATCTCACTCTCCCCGACCTCTTCATACATTCCTCACTATCTCACTCTCCCCGACCTCTTCATACATTCCTCACTATCTCACTCTCCCCGACCTCTTCATACATTCCTCACTATCTCACTCTCCCCGACCTCTTCATACAACCCTCACTATCTCACTCTCCCCGACCTCTTCATACATTCCTCACTATCTCACTCTCCCCGACCTCTTCATACATCCCTCACTGTCTCACTCTCCCCGACCTCTTCATACATCCCTCACTATCTCACTCTCCCCGACCTCTTCATACATTCCTCACTATCTCACTCTCCCCGACCTCTTCATACATCCCTCACTGTCTCACTCTCCCCGACCTCTTCATACATCCCTCACTATCTCACTCTCCCCGACCTCTTCATACATCCCTCACTGTCTCACTCTCCCCGACCTCTTCATACATCCCTCACTATCTCACTCTCCCCGACCTCTTCATACATCCCTCACTATCTCACTCTCCCCGACCTCTTCATACATCCCTCACTATCTCACTCTCCCCGACCTCTTCATACATCCCTCACTATCTCACTCTCCCCGACCTCTTCATACATCCCTCACTGTCTCACTCTCCCCGACCTCTTCATACATCCCTCACTGTCTCACTCTCCCCGACCTCTTCATACAGTCCTCACTATCTCACTCTCCCCGACCTCTTCATACAGTCCTCACTGTCTCACTCTCCCCGACCTCTTCATACATCCCTCACTATCTCACTCTCCCCGACCTCTTCATACATCCCTCACTGTCTCACTCTCCCCGACCTCTTCATACATTCCTCACTATCTCACTCTCCCCGACCTCTTCATACATCCCTCACTATCTCACTCTCCCCGACCTCTTCATACAGTCCTCACTGTCTCACTCTCCCCGACCTCTTCATACATCCCTCACTATCTCACTCTCCCCGACCTCTTCATACATCCCTCACTGTCTCACTCTCCCCGACCTCTTCATACATTCCTCACTATCTCACTCTCCCCGACCTCTTCATACATCCCTCACTATCTCACTCTCCCCAACCTCTTCATACATTCCTCACTATCTCACTCTCCCCGACCTCTTCATACATCCCTCACTATCTCACTCTCCCCGACCTCTTCATACATCCCTCACTGTCTCACTCTCCCCGACCTCTTCATACATTCCTCACTATCTCACTCTCCCCGACCTCTTCATACAGTCCTCACTATCTCACTCTCCCCGACCTCTTCATACATCCCTCACTGTCTCACTCTCCCCGACCTCTTCATACAGTCCTCACTGTCTCACTCTCCCTGACCTCTTCATACATCCCTCACTATCTCACTCTCCCTGACCTCTTCATACATTCCTCACTATCTCACTCTCCCCGACCTCTTCATACATTCCTCACTGTCTCACTCTCCCCGACCTCTTCATACATCCCTCACTATCTCACTCTACCCGACCTCTTCATACAGTCCTCACTATCTCACTCTCCCCGACCTCTTCATACATCCCTCACTGTCTCACTCTCCCCGACCTCTTCATACAGTCCTCACTGTCTCACTCTCCCTGACCTCTTCATACATCCCTCACTATCTCACTCTCCCTGACCTCTTCATACATCCCTCACTGTCTCACTCTCCCCGACCTCTTCATACATTCCTCACTGTCTCAC
The DNA here is from genome assembly GCF_040206685.1 of Ascaphus truei. Classification (NCBI taxonomy): domain Eukaryota; kingdom Metazoa; phylum Chordata; class Amphibia; order Anura; family Ascaphidae; genus Ascaphus; species Ascaphus truei. Next base: position 1,829,182 of record NC_134486.1, on the reverse strand, counting down.
TCTCCCCGACCTCTTCATACATTCCTCACTGTCTCACTCTCCCCGACCTCTTCATACATCCCTCACTATCTCACTCTCCCCGACCTCTTCATACATCCCTCACTATCTCACTCTCCCCGACCTCTTCATACATCCCTCACTATCTCACTCTCCCCGACCTCTTCATACATTCCTCACTATCTCACTCTCCCCGACCTCTTCATACATTCCTCACTATCTCACTCTCCCCGACCTCTTCATACATTCCTCACTATCTCACTCTCCCCGACCTCTTCATACATCCCTCACTATCTCACTCTCCCCGACCTCTTCATACATCCCTCACTATCTCACTCTCCCCGACCTCTTCATACATCCCTCACTATCTCACTCTCCCCGACCTCTTCATACATCCCTCACTGTCTCACTCTCCCCGACCTCTTCATACATCCCTCACTGTCTCACTCTCCCCGACCTCTTCATACAGTCCTCACTATCTCACTCTCCCCGACCTCTTCATACAGTCCTCACTGTCTCACTCTCCCCGACCTCTTCATACATCCCTCACTATCTCACTCTCCCCGACCTCTTCATACATCCCTCACTGTCTCACTCTCCCCGACCTCTTCATACATTCCTCACTATCTCACTCTCCCCGACCTCTTCATACATCCCTCGCTGTCTCACTCTCCCCGACCTCTTCATACATCCCTCACTATCTCACTCTCCCCGACCTCTTCATACATCCCTCACTGTCTCACTCTCCCCGACCTCTTCATACATTCCTCACTATCTCACTCTCCCCGACCTCTTCATACATCCCTCACTATCTCACTCTCCCCGACCTCTTCATACATCCCTCACTGTCTCACTCTCCCCGACCTCTTCATACATTCCTCACTATCTCACTCTCCCCGACCTCTTCATACATCCCTCACTATCTCACTCTCCCTGACCTCTTCATACATCCCTCACTATCTCACTCTCCCCGACCTCTTCATACATTCCTCACTATCTCACTCTCCCCGACCTCTTCATACATCCCTCACTATCTCACTCTCCCCGACCTCTTCATACATCCCTCACTGTCTCACTCTCCCCGACCTCTTCATACATTCCTCACTATCTCACTCTCCCCGACCTCTTCATACAGTCCTCACAAACTGATTAACCCTTTTATCACTAGAGTAGTCTTAGTATACCATAATGTGTCTCAGAGATCCCATACCATAATCCAATTCTCAGGCCCAATTTCCACACTCCCACACCCGTGTGCAGGTCCCGTGCTCACAGGTGTGTCGTACGTGACAAGAAGTATTAAAGAAGTCTCTTACTGGAGTTTTCTGGCTGTCGAAGGCATTCCGGGATTTTATTCTTTTCCGTATCCAGGCATCTGTTGTTGTCTGAGGCCAGCTCTCCCAGAACTGGTCACTTTGGTCCCTGTCTCTAACTCCGGGCCTGCAGAGGAGGAGCTTGTCCTCTGCCAGTTTCCCCTCATAAGGCTACGGCCCCGCTCCCTCCGTCAGCGCGTCCGCACTGCATACGCACTGAGAGGCACATACCGCTATCTGCGGTCTGTAGGGAGCGGCGGCCGTGGTTTGAGCGGAGGGACCCGCTACCCCCTCCCCCCCTCCCTCCACGGGCTCGGTCTCCCAGGCTGCAGGAGGGAGCTGCTGCGGGCTGCTGGAAGGTAAGCAGCTTCCGCTCCCTCCCCCTTCCCCCACAAATGCCCTCCTCACACACTCTGATACACACACACACACACACCACCCCCTACCTTGTGGAGGAAGCTCTCTGGCAGCTCCCGCCCCTGATAGGCTCATCAGCGCACCACGTGACGCGTCATCGCTCTGGATCACAATTTTCTTGCATCCCCTGGCGGCTGAAGCGTCACAGCGCGTTGAGCCGTACAGCGAGGGGGGACTGGGACCGGCTCAAGAAGGATACCCCTGCTGATGAGGAACGCGCACACTTCCGCGAGCGCCGCCGGACGCAGCGGGACCAAAGCCTAAGGCTCAAAACAGAGCAACAACAGAGGGATAGGGAGTGATCACAGGACCATACCAATTGAATAATGTAGTCAAATATATAAGTGAGGTAATCAAAGAGATGGGTGCAAACTGTGAACTGAAAAGTGAATCAGAAAAAGGGGGGAAGGGAAACACAAAATGAATGTGCACCCTAAAAGAATTCACTTATATGCACACCAAACTAGTGTAAAAATTAACTTTTAATAAATTCCTTAAAACATATATTACCAAAGTAATGTGTAATGTGAATTAAAAATGTATTAAATCAGAAATATCTGGCATCCGTGTCTGATTATTGGAGTCGTGCTATCCCAGATGTCCACTTAATATTAGTGGGATACCAGAGACAGGGGATGCTAAGAGTCAGGGTGTTAACCCCTCTGGAGCAACGATGAGACCCAGTAGTAAGAGTATATAGTGGTTCACAAGTAGGTGGCCAACAGATTAAGCTTCCTTGCTAGATGGACCAGCACTGCGTACTGCAATGAAGGTGTATTAAAGTACAAGTGCCTGGATAATAAAGCTAGCACATATAGTGTAATGATGATACAGACACTGCAGCATAAAACTGCCAGACACAGCAGTGCTGGGGTGAATAACACAGAGATAACTGTGAAAGCACCTCACATAGAGTGCAAGGAAAGCAGGCACACAAACTGTGAGAATAAATAAATGAACGACTAACTGCTAGGGTCTGCAAAGTTAGAACCAGGAGACTGCAGACACTACATTAAAACAGCTCCAAGTAGGCGACTGACAACATTGCGCGTTGGCCACCTACTTGTGAATCACTATATACTCTTACTACTGGGTCTCATCGTTGCTCCAGAGGGGTTAACACCCTGACTCTTAGCATCCCCTGTCTCTGGTATCCCACTAATATTAAGTGGACATCTGGGACAGCACGACTCCAATAATCAAAGACACGGATGCCAGATATTTCTGATTTAATACATTTTTAATTCACATTACACATTACTTTGGTAATATATGTTTTAAGGAATTTATTAAAAGTTAATTTTTACACTAGTTTGGTGTGCATATAAGTGAATTCTTTTAGGGTGCACATTCATTTTGTGTTTCCCTTCCCCCCCTTTTCTCAAAACAGAGCAGCATCGTTTTCTTTGTTATGTCTGAAAGAACCCCTAAATTCTGGCTTTTTACTAATTTTTGACCCTTGATCTCGGTAACAATGCTGATGGAGGCAAAAAATCTTTCAAATTCTTCAAAAATGATTCAAATACTTAGTCTTATCCGGGGGAAGCACCCATCTTGGATTAATCCCTTTTCATCAGATTTAAATAAGATTTCACCCCCTGTTACTGTAATTTGCTCACTCAGACTAGAAGAGCTTGTGTGTCTTATTTACTAAGCAGTCCCCTACCATAAGTCACGTTCCAGTGCTAGAAGACCCCTCAATGCTCATTCATGTCACAGTGCGGTGTGGTGACTTCCAGCGCCGGAAGGGTACGTATATATTTTTATTTATATTGCCCCACGAGTGCTTTACAGAATTACCAATAAAGTGCAGGAAGATAATATACAAAGTTTCACAAGTGAGTTAAACACTGGGGACCGCGATCTGTAGTCTGTGCTGGAGCTGCAGGAGGAAAGATGGGGGGCGTGACAGGGGCATGGCCATGATGTCATCCGGCTCGCCCTCATTGGCTGAACGCCAGGGGGCATGGCCAGCGCTCCGTCACCAGTTCTGAATTCAATTTCCTAGTATTCAGAAAACCTGGCCGTGCATCGCGGCGGAAAATTGCGCGCCAGGGTAGCTAGTGGGGCCGGCCCCATTGAGGCACCGCATACTGCACGCCATACTGCGCGCTGCAGCAGGCACCGGGGACCTAGCCAAAGCAAATGCTTTATTGAAGGGATTAGATTTCAGGCATGACTTGAAGATGGGTGAAGGCTGAGAAGGTGGGATTTACACAGCAAAGGGGGCAGGTCTTAGATGTGAGAGTACAGTAGAGACCAATGGAGCAGAGAGGAGACGGTGTTCAGCACAGCTAGAAGGGTTATAGCAGGAGATTAGAGCTGAGAGTAAGAGGAAATAAAAGAATAAAGAGCCTTAACGCAGAGTTTAATGTGGAGCCTCCAAAAGGAACCCAGGAGAAGACACGGAGACGGACCAATAAGAGATTGGGACCTCACCGCGGCATTTTTTATAAATTGTAGAGTTTGGAGAAGGGAAGTACAGAGAGGAGAAAGTTGCAATATTTGGGTGATGAGGGTATACCGGAGAGTTTTAGAAAATGGCAGATTGTGGAGACGTTGCAGAGGGAAATGTGGCGATATTTAGAAACAGCCGGAATGTGAGAGAAGGAAAGGGAGGAGTCAAATATTTCACCAAGGCCGCGTGCTTGGGAAATTGGATGGATAGTAGTTTTATTGACTGGGACAATTAATGTGAAACAAAATGGAGTAATTGGGCCTGGTTTAGATGCCCATTTAGTCTTCCCCAACCTGTCTTTACACTGTAGATTTCTGTCTGGTTGGGTTGATATCATTAACGCACTAGCCTGTTAGATCAGCATTCCTTAACTTTACTTCTCATGGACAATTTCAGTGTTCATAATGGTTGGAGGATGAATATGTATACTTGGATAATCAATACAGTAATAAATACAAATGATATATGTATCAAAAGGAATTAATTGTGTGAGCTGCCATCACTTGATATTTAGGGGCACAATTTTAATACCACTGGTATCTAGTAAAGAGAACATTTTGTTAAGTAAGGATAAAGTAAATTCTGAAGGGTGTTTTTTTATTTTTTATTTGCTTTATTTGATTTACAGATTGAAAACATTTGAGTTCTGTCTTTTTGTTTACTTCTGTTAGAGAACTGCCTGAATGAGGAGCAGATCTGGAGCTCTGACATGTCCAGAAGCTGGCTGACTCCTTGCAGCCCAGAAGGGCCAAAAAACAATGATTCCTGCCACACTTTGGACACGTGCAAGGAACCAGTGCCATGTGATGGTGAATTTAAAGGCCTTGTACAGCACACAGCACAGACTGACTTGTCAAGCAAAAGTTATGAGAGAGATTCAAGAAGACGTGGTGCTCAGCTTTTTGTCCGATGTGAGTGTGGTAAAAGCTTCTCACGGAATAGTGTCAACACTAGCGAGCAACACTTTACCTGTACAGACTGTGGGAAAAGGTTTTCACTGAAGGGGAAAGTCCTTCCACACCAGGAGAATCACAAAGCGGAGAAACGTTTTAATTGTACAGAGTGTGGGAAAAGCTTTTCATGGAAGAGCCAGCTCCTCAGGCACCACCCAGTTCACACAGGCGAGAAACCATTCACATGTACAGTGTGTGGGAAAAGCTTTTCACAGAAGAGGTGTCTCCTCATGCACCACAACATTCACACAGGCGAGAAACCTTTCACATGTACAGAGTGTGGGAAAAACTTTTCATCGAAGAGCTACCTCCTAACACACCACAGGATTCACACAGGCAAGAAACCTTTCACATGTACAGAGTGTGGAAAAAGCTTTTTATGTAAAAAAAAGCTCCTTGACCACCACAGGTATCACACAGGCGAGAAACCTTTCACATGTACAGTTTGTGGGAAAAGCTTTTCATGGAGGAGTAGCCTCCTCATCCACCACAAGATTCACACAGGGGAGAAACCTTTCATATGTACAGTGTGTGGGAAAAGCTTTTTATGTAACGGCCAGCTCCTCCGCCACCACAGGACTCACACAGGCGAGAAACCTTTCACATGTACAGAGTGTGGGGAAAGCTTTTCATGGAAGTTCCAGCTCCTCAACCACCACAAGATTCACACCGGCGAGAAACCTTTCACATGTACAGAGTGTGGGAAACAATTTTTTAAAAAGTACCACCTCCTCAGACACGAGAGGATTCACACAAGGGAGAAATCTTTCACATGTACAGAATGTGGGGAAAGCTTTTCATTGAAGAGGAGCCTCCTCATCCACCACAAGAATCACACAGACGAGAACCCTTTCAAATGTACAGAGTGTGGGAAAAGCTTTTCATGGAAGTTCCAGCTCCTCGAGCACCACAAGATTCACACAGGCGAGAAACCTTTCACATGTACAGAGTGTGGGAAAAGCTTTTCACGGAAGAATGTCCTCCTTGTCCACTACAAGTCTCACATAGGTGAGAAACCTTTCACATGTGTAGAGTGTGGGAAATGCTTTTCATGTAAGCGTAGCCTCTTCAACCACCACAAGATTCACACAGGTGAGAAACCTTTCAGATGTACAGAGTGTGGGAAACAATTCATTAAAAAGTGCCATCTCCTCAGCCACGAGAGGATTCACACTGGGGAGAAACCTTTCACATGTACAGAGTGTGGGAAAAGCTTTTCACAGAAGAGGACCCTCCTCAGCCACTACAGGAATCACACGGGCGAGAAACCTTTCACATGTCCATCCCCACTGATGAGCTGTGCTCCTACATCATCAATAGGCTTTTCACAATCATCGACCCAGTCTTAGAGGCGAGGGAACTAGAAATGGACCAGCCCCACAGGTCCTTGGGCCCCAGATCTGAAGATCCTAAGAGATGCAAGGATGTAATTGTCAAAATGCATCATTATACTACTAAGGACAGACTTATCAACCGCTGCAGAGAAAAAAGGGACATCTCCTTTGAGAACAACACTTTGCACATTTTCAATGATCTTTCTAGAGTCACTGTAGCTAGAAGGCGAGATCTGAAGCTGCTGACTTCCCTCTTGAGAGAGAAGGGAGTCAAATATCGATGGGGATTTCCATTAAAATTAACGTTTTTCAAAAATGGAAAACAGATTGTCTTGTGGTATCCTTAAGAAAGTCAAACAATCCTGCATGCCCTTGGAATCTCACCTTCGGAAAGGCTCAAGCCCAACTTAAATTGGAGAGACCCGGACGACTCTGACCCCTTCCACGCACATCGGAGAGATTGGCCTCTAAAAAACAGAATCATCAGCGACCTACAACTAAGGATTAAAATGAACGAGAGCTATCTTCTTGTCGGTGACTGAAGCCACAATATGTGAGCCTTCAATGCAGTTTGAAAAGTTGCAGACAATGCTCTGGAGCCTTCACCTTCATCTACAAATTTCCTGCCCATTCTTGTTATGTAATTTTTTGAGCGCCCTGAGGCCTAGATGGTCTTGCCCCCCTCCTCCGTTCCTATACCCTATATCTCCCCCTCGTCTCAGCCTTTGTGGAACTGGCTTATTAGCTCTGTTCTCATCATCTCGGCTGAGGTCCCCACACCGGGCACTGAGGGGGGGTTGAGGCAGGGGCCGACACAGGGCTGTTTATTTTCCGGCCCCCCACAAGCATCTTATCCGATCTGCTGCACTCGACTGGCCCAGACACCTCTAACTTGAGCATGGATCAGCGAATCAGCCGAGAGCACACACAATTAGGTTTGAATTGCCAGGGGTTCACGATTACTGAGCATCGGCCGGCAGTTTCTGATAATTGGTTCTAGAGGGAAGTTAAGTTACTGGGCTTCTCTGATGTATAGCTCCTACCCGCGGCCCGACCCGCATTGCCCTGATAAGGGCTCCGGCCCCCACGGTTGACATCATATTACTGCTGGAGCAGTTCTTGGTTGATCAGATTTGGGAATGGCTCATGCTTTATATTTGGTAATTTGCTTGGAGTTGCTGGTCAGGGTGCAGACCTTAAAGACTGCTCACCATTAAGATAACCTACTCTGTTGGTCAAGGTCCGACTCTAAGGTTAACAAAATTAGTTCCACCTGAAAAGATGACTTTATGAGGACATAGAAGTGTTATGTTATGGAGTCAAGAAATTACCATTATATCTGTTTGAAAAGTGAATTCATTTATCTATTTAAAGAGTTTAAAAGTTTGTAATATAATACCATGGGTGTAGGTTAGTACGTTTTGGTTAGTTGTATATTTTGACATATTTGGACATGGAATGAAATGGGATTATCATGCCAAAATATTCCGGCTCAGGTGATGGTTGAACGCCACTGCACGCAGGGAGCGATAATATCAGTTAGAAAAGTTAAAATATGTATTAAAATAAGCTACTGTAGGACTGAGTCCCTGGGGGACTCCTGGGTTTGAGGGGATACATCCTTTACCCCGCTAGACACTCTGCTACTAAGATCCCCGACCCGGTTGGTTGGAGAGGGCCCTCTTTGAATTATTTAGAAATAAGTGAGTTATATATTGATGCGCACGGACATGCAGGACATTGCAATTCAGTGAAACGTTAAACTAAATCCAATCAAGTTACAAGTCACCAGTTAACATGTGATTAGAGTTCTGATAAGGCTGAAATCCGGAGCAACCTTTTGGGTCCGGGAAGCACAACCTGGGTCTCTCACTGATTGCTATACTACTTGGGTCCTCCACCCGCTTCGAGGGAGGGGATCCTCCTTCAGCATATACAGAATATGCGGAGGTATTTGTACAGTTCGGCTGTGCACAAACATAGCCTGAAATTGGAAAGTTGTGTTGAAGCATTCTGGGTGGATTTGTTATAAACTGTTGATGATAATGTTGTAACTTGGCAGCCCACCTGGATATCTCTCCCCACTTGACCCCCGCTCCCCCTTTCATTCAGAGGACATAACAATAACAAGGTTTACACCACATTGCGGAACATTACCAGCCAAAATATATATATATATATATATGTAAAGGCAAGGTAAGGCGGAGGCCTAGAGTGACCATTTGAGCCTGGGGAACATGTTCCTGATCCCACTGGTCACTAAGCACTACAGCCTCCCACCCAGCTGGGGGGAGAGAATCCTCGTCTACAATATTTAGACGATGTTGAGGTAACTGAAGGATTGTTGTGCACGGAGGATTACGGCAATACAGTAGTCATAGGAGACCAGGCCAGTTACACCTTTTTATCCGGATCATTCATTGAGCAAAACAACATAATGAAATAAATTTGTAGTTTATTCCCTTGCAATAGGCATACACGAGGAAAAAAAGTGTTACAGTGGCGCTTAAATCTATAAGGTGATGGTGCCTAAATAGTGCACTTAATATAATACAATGGTGATATGTGAACAATACAATATAAAGTAGATTGTTTTTCTCAATCCAGAAAATGTAACCGATGTCCAGGATATTGGGGAGCGCAGTGGTGTGTGTACATGAAAGAAATAAACACAGGCCAGTAGTGCAGATATGTTTGTCAATTCGTTAATCTTCAATAGGTTATTTCAATAGACCCAAAGAAATTTGTACTTACAAATTTCTTCTTAAAGATGTACACGTAAAGGTATCTTTGCTTTTCCACAGCAGCTTATATACACAAAAAATGTGCACATGCATGGGAACCTTTTAAAAGGATAAAGCACAAAAACTGGACATAGCGTAGACTGTTTAAAACTATCTTTAAAATATCAAAAGTAGAAATACACTCACATTTTGTAAGTCATAAACAAGCATTTAGAATCATATGATTCGCACCAACAGCTTCCAGTTTCCACGGTCTGTGTGGTGTAGGTTTGCCGTCTTCACATACCCGGATCGGATCCTCAGGTGGGGCTGGAGGTCAAGAGGCAGATAAACAGATTCTTCTGCGTGATTCTCCTTCCTGCGTCACAGGTCCCCCTCGCGTCACGGATCCGGATCCCCGGCTGATATTGAAGGCAAAGTGGTAGGCAGACTGGTGACCCGAAGTGTGTCCTTCTGCTACCTATTCGTTGGTTGCACATATTCAAGGTTTCATCAGGAGTGTTTTTCCATATGGTAGTGTAGTTTAAATACCCCAACACAGGTGTTCATTGGATGTCGTAGAACCGATGAATGAGCGCCTTACTTGAACACCCAATAGTACGTGGTGACTGATCGTGGATATGAGCATACAATATGCTCATGCTAATCACAGTAAATAACACACAATATGCTATCTAACACAAATTTATACAAATACATGAAAAAGTTAAAATTAAATGCAATACATGCAAAGATCCCAAAATTATATCATTGCAATTATTATTCTAAAACATCACTAAAATCGCTAAAAATAGGGACACTAACTTTGCAATCCACATATGGATAATAGTGCATTTGCCCATTTAAAATAAATAAATCTTGCACTCACCCTTGCCAGGCTGCCACGATGAAGGCCGTCCTCATCCTCACCCCGTCCATGCCTTCCGGTGCTACAAAAAATACACAAGAATAAAAAGAAATAATATAATGTCCCCTAACCACTTAATTACCTTAGCGTTTGGCAACCGCTAGAATAATTAAGCCACCCGGGAGGCCTAACCACCCTCCTCCACTTCCAACCCGGGAGGCATAACCACCCTCCCTTGGGGACAATACCCCCTTCCCCCACTTCCCACAATAAAAAAAACTACACAGAACTGCTCCACTACCCACCTCCTAGGCACCACAATAAACATTACCATATTTAATAAACAATACATAACCCACCCTCCATAAAAACATGATTTATTATTTTACATACAGGCTTAATACCCAAGGCCTACGGTAGTCCCCGATGGTCCTGATGGGTGTCCGCAGGCCCCAGCGTGCACCCCGGGGGGTTTCTGGGGGTCTCGGGTGGTCACCGCTAGGAGACGTGGGCCCCAATGGGGTCTGCGGGTCTCCAAGTGGTTCCCAAGGGGTCTGCTGGCTCTCGGGGGGTCCCTGCAGGTCCGGGGGCCCCCACAGTTCTGGGGCCCCCGGTTCTTCACTACAGTTATCCCCCATGGACCTGCAGGTGGTACCTGTGGGGGTCCTAGAGTGGTTTCCATAGGTCCCCGCAGACCTAAGGTACCAACCCTGTATGTAAAAAAAAAAAAAAAACATAGCCTACATTTAAATAAATCAATACCACCACCACCAAACACACACAGTAATGTGCAAAATAACTTATCCAGATATGGATAATAGATTATTTGCTCATTATTAAACACACAAACCAGCATAAATAAAGTAAATAAAAACAGTTCTACTTACCACAGCTAATATGAAGGGCGTCCTTGTCCGGAAACTGCACGTCCCTGTCCTCCGTTGCCAGAAAAATACATAGCAAATACATTCTAATGTCCCCATGCCCCTTAATTACCTTATTGGTTAATAGCCGCGAAAGTAAATAAGGGGTTAACCCACCCTGTCCGATACACACCCACGAGGCCTAACAACCCTACCCCCACCCTTCACCCATTTATTTGTACAGTGGCTTCATCATGCCCATATGTAATATGGGCATGATTAACCAATTTACAAAGAAATGGTTAAGAATTACCAAAACATCACACAGCCACATAAAAAACACAGCACATTGAAAAAGAAAACAAACCACCTAGCCAAATAAATCTATAACAAATGCCAATCAAACAATTGAATGGTACAGTGGCGACCAACTTTATTCTAACTCGGCTAGTTCCGCGAATTTCAGAATATCCCGGTGATGTGCGGTTTTGTGTAGTTTTCGGCCGGAGTGTATTGCGTTATTTTCCCGGCTGTGATTTAAGCATTTTATTCCCGCTGGCTGCAATACTGCAATGCCGTGTAAAAACGCATGGGGGCGTTTGCGAGCTGTTGTCTTTGAAGTCTAATACCTTCGCGGTTCAACCTACATAGTCTGTGCGTGCGCGCGCAGTAATAGTAAAATTGCATATTTAATTTATTTTAAAGTACAGTACTGTACATGCTCGGACTCTGTTGGGGTGAAGTGAGGGGGTTCCTAACATCTGGGGGCAAAATGAATTTTCTTTCTAGGTGCCCTAGAACAGAAGTTCCCACGCCAATTGTCCGTGAACTTGACCGAGGCCCTAAGTAGTTCCCACGCCAATTGCGTGAATATAATGTTAAATAACCCGTTCTGTGGTTCTGAGCGGGTTGAAAGTCGCCTGGTCCTCATGCGGAAGGACCCTTGCCATAGTGGCAAAATATCAGCCTTGCACGACCCACGGAACCGGAGATACCAGAAGACAGTTTAAAAGCACATTATCAAAGTGGCTTTTTTTCTGCCATGCAAGTCAATGGCAGAAACCTGAACTTTAACATTACCCTGACTCCGTTCTGTTGCCACGAGAGGGTCGCAATTTGCCATGCAATCCTGCCGCAACTAGGACTACATGGTGACCGAATCTGAGCCCTCCAGGTTGAACATAAACGGAGTTGTGGGTTCCAGTTTTCCGCTCATTCTGACTTAGCCGGTTCAAAGCTTTGTCCGCCACTACGCTCAATGGTAGGACCCTCCTCGCCGGCGTGACCCTTTCTCGCCGCCATTACTGCTCGGACCCTGTTGGGGTGAAGTGAGAGGGTTCCTAACATCTAGGGGCAAAATGAATTTTATTTCTAGGTGCCCTAGAACAGAAGTTCCCACGCCAATTGACCTAGTTCCTACGCCAATTGCGCGTTCATTGCTCTTTTTTTACAATGTTGCCGATCTTGCGGCTGTGCGGTCTGGCAGTAAAAAAACAGTGCAGCAAGCCTGTACATTTGTTACACTGTCAAAGGAGCAAATGGAAACTATGAGATAAATGAACATGTTCTTTTATTGGTGGAGTCAGTAAAAAAACATTTATTTACAAATACTGTACAATGTTGAAACATTTCAAGTGCACAGCAATTCTAGCCATCAACACACAATAATACATACTGCAGCCTTTATTAAATTCTTCTGCCACATTGAAATTGGAGAAACATTTACAAAACATTTGTATAACATGGAGATACATGAAAAATGGACGTTTATACTGTATGAATATTAATTTATAATACAGTATACAGTATATGCAGTATATATACACTGTATATAAAATCTACTGTTTGTTTTTGGTGCATGGGGCACAGGGAGTTAAAGTGACTTGCTTTTTATGTACTGTATTTGGGGCTTGTCTTTGGGGGTTTATTCATCAAATTATTATGATGAACTGCCTTTTGAAATTGCAGTGCTGCTAACTATTTCAGCCACACACCTCCACAGTTTTTAATCCCTCCCTAGCCAAGCTTCAATCGGCTGAGTCACCCTATCCTACCAAGCCCCTCTCTCCACTGGGTCGTTAATCTTCTGCATATTGCCATTGTGTTCTTAATCCACCCATAGCCGAGCTACAAACACTCAGTATGCCGCCGTCTAATCACACCATCCCCCTCCCCCAACCCTTAGAGGCCTGCTTTGGAAAATCCCCTCTCGAATTTGAAATGTAAATCTGACTGTGATGTGCACAGCACTGTGAGAATTGAGCGTAAACTGGTACTGTATTTCATCAGGGTGTGAAAACATGTGTCAGTCAGTATGGTTTACAGTCACATGTTTTAAATTAAATACAGATGAAAAAAATAGAGATTGCTTCCGAGGTTCACAGCACCTTCACTCAGCCAGTTGTATGAATATAAAAAAGTTTATTAGTAACCAGCAATGTACAACAGCATGAACACTCTTACGCGTTTCGTCCAAGCCAGGACTTTTTCAAAGAGTGCTGTTCATGCACAATGTCCCAGTTCATATAGGGAGAGAGCTAGATCAACAGCCAATCATTCCTAAGGTCAGATAAATTATCACTGCTGAAATCAATTAGGTGATTCGCTATACTGTAGGACTGTTTATATCACATCGCTCACTACATGAAGGGACATAGACATGCAAATATTGCATACATTGTTAACAATATTAAAATGACAGCCTAATGCTGTATAAAATCAAAATCATACAAAGCATTATGTTCAAACCCTGGTATAAATAAAACATTAATAAATTGTATAATAATTAATCAATTAATTCAATCTGAAAGAAAGTGGATAGGAATTATAGCTTACATAATCATAGAAATAAATGAATAATGTAACATAGAATTAATTCTCAAAACTTAATAAATGTTATAATACACAGTGTGGATATTTTGAATTAACATTATATTAATGATTTTTCTATAATGGGTACTGATACCCAAATAGACATAATTTGGACAGTAAGCACACCCTGAACACCTATCATACTGGGCCATCACCCCACCAAGAAGTGCTTGAGCTCCCAATCTTGGTTGATTCCGGCCGGATGAAGTGTGTTCAGGGTGTACACCCAATACATTTCCTGTTTATTCAATACACCTTCCCTATGTCCTCCTCTAGCATGACAAGGTATATGCTCAATAGCAGTATAGGAGAAATTATTTATACCTCCTTTGGGGCATCTAGAGAAGTGTCTAGGGACAGGGTGGGTAGTATCATTCCTTTTGATAAGTCTTACATGCTCTGCTATGCGAGTTTTGACAGGTCTAATTGTGCGTCCTACATACATTTTATTACAGCCACATCTTAAAAGATATATAGTAAAGGACGTATTGCAATTTAGAAACTCCTTAATAAAATGTTTTTTTGTGTTAGATTCTGATTTTACATATTTGGTACTGTGGGCATACCTAAATTAAATACAGTACATTCTTTAATATCTTTAAAATAAAAATATAATTTAAAATAACCCGTTCTGTGGGTCTGAGCGGGTTGAAAGTCCCCCCCAGTACTATCAAAGGAGCAAATGGAAACAATGTGAGGCAATTCAACATGTTCTTTTATTGGTGGAGTCAGTACAAAAACATTTATTTACAAATACTGTACAATGTTGAAACATTTCAAGTGCACAGCAATTCTAACCATCAACACACAATAATACATACTGCAGCCTTTATTAAATTATTTTTATGATGAACTGCCTTTTGAAATTACAGTGCTGCTAACTATTTCAGCCACACACCTCCAGAGAATAATACATAATGCAGTCTTTATTAAGTTCTTTTGGCAGCTTGAAATTGGATAACCATTTGGAAAACATTTGTAAAACATGGGGAAACATGAGTAATGCACATTTATAAGAATATTATTTAATACTATATACAGTACTGTAATGTACTGTATAATATATATACTACTGTATATACTGTATAGTAATATTATTTTTTCCTTCTTTATCTTTTCCTCATTCTGTCTGCAGTACAGTAGTTCATTGAGAGAGGAGAGGTTTTGTGTACATCATTACTGCTGTTTATATACTCTACATTTGACTGTACAAGCAGATTTGACGGGACACAACGCCCCCATCTCCCCCTAGGCCACCCTTTTTCCTGGAACGACAAGAAAACAAAAACTTAGTTCAGTTACTGTACTGTATGTGCGTACTGTACTGTATTATGGCAGAACTACTGTAGGTGGCTGGTGCAGCTTTCTCTGGAAAGAAAAAAATGGAGCAGTTAGTAGGCAGTTACTGTAGTACTGTCAAACTAGTCTACTGTATACTGGAACTACTGTATACTCTGACTATCTGGAAAGAAAAACTCTGTGCCATACTTACCTGTATCATACTGTACTTACAATACTACAGCACTGTACTACTTTCCTGATGCTTGCCCATTACGCGCGATGACAATGGGCAACACAGTGGCAATATGGTCTATATATTTATTGCAGCGTTCCACGGTGAGTACATCGTTCCAAAAACTCATTATGCCTTTCAATAACTCGTCCTTTTTGGAGGGTTTCGCCACTTTCCGGATATGGTCCTTCAGCTGATGCCAGACCATTTCGATCGGATTGAAGTCTGGCGATCTGTGATTGGAAAGAAAGGACAATTGGTTTAAGAGCTAAAAACAGTGGGGAACAAAAATGGGACACGGTCTACTGCACTTACTCCGCTGGCGTCTTCACCCAGTTGATGCCGCGCTCAAGGGTATGCGCCGTTGACGCGGTGTGCTTGGGATCGTTGTCCTGGTAGAAGCGGTGACCATTGGGGAAGTCGCGTGTGATATATTGCACTATCTCGGGCACAATGTTGTCTTGGAAGAAAGCTTTATTCATGATTCCTATAGCAAGAAAAGTGCTCAAAAAACTGCACAATAGTACAGTACAGTGCATACGGTAAGGCAACACTAGTCAAGTACAGTGCATTAGGCGACATTATATTTGATACATTTTACCTTCAAAGATGACAATGCATCCCGGTCCACGCCTAGAGATGGCACCCCACACATGCAGCTTCACAGGGTGTTTTGGCCGCGGCTTCAAAGATATGCGGCCTTTTTTGTGGAACGCAAATCTTGCAAATCTCTCCAGCGACACAGTAGACTCATCAGTGAAGATGCAATCCTGGAAAGTCTCCCCGCTGTCGATCCATGCCTGGGCCTGGAGCACTCTTTTGATTTTGTTTGCGTCCCGTATCATGGGGTACGCTCTGTAATGACAAGGAATAAAAAAAATTAGCGGCACAGTGCAGTACAGTTTGCGAAACAACAGTTTTACCTCCTGTACTGTCCAGTACTAACCTCACACGTCCATATTTCCATCCAATGCTGCGTCTCATCTTCTTTATGCTGGTCTCGGATACAGTCAGATTGTGCTTTTCCTGCAGAGTGTTTTTAACCCTTAATGCACTCCTCTCATCATTCTCCTCACTTATTTTGTCCACCAGAAGTGTTGTCTCTCTACAATGTAAAGAAATTATATTGTTTTATTAATATGCAGCAATATAAAATGTATATAAATGTAATGTTGTAATATACAGTAAATATTAATATACAAAAAATGTATACTGTTGTACTATAAATATAAATATACAAAATAAATATACTGTTGTAATATAAATATACATCCTATATATACCGTTGTAAGATTAATTGAAATATACAAAAAATGTATACTGTTGTACTATAAATATAAATATAGAAAATAAATATACTGTTGTAATATAAATATACATCCTATACAGTATATACCGTTGTAAGATTAATTGAAATATACAAAAAATGTATACTGCTGTACTATAAATATAAATAGACATGTATGTTGTAATATAAATCAACAGAAATAACAACAGTATTACAGTAGATACAGAACTGTACTGTAGATGTACAGTACAGTTTTCTATATTTTTTTTTTTAAGTTTTATAAATTTACTTACGCGTTAGTTACCCTTGGTGCCCTTTTGCTGTCTCTGTTTTTTCCGTATGCATGATAGCACACGGTGTTTGATGGCACAACGAGGCCAGAAGTAGCTTACCAGCATTGGATATCTGCAATTCGGTGTCCGCTCGTGTACATCTCCTTAATTCGCATGCTGAGATCCTTTGAAATCTTTTTAACAGGCATTGCTGCGAGTAGAAAGAAATACAAACACAAGAATGTATATTCGATGTTTAGTCGATGTGTATTCTATGTGCAGTGAATCCACAAAATGGATGGTGTATTTATACGTTAATGACTCACATTAGAGTACGCCCACTTTCAACACCTGTACCTGGTCGCCATGCATAAAAGGTCACACACTTTGCATAGCCCACCACTTGATGATCTTTATCTGAACTTGCCCTTGTCCAGATACTGCATTGTGCCACCTGCTTCCATGGAGCATCCCCGGTTCTATGGACGCAAGAACACTCTCGCCTCTGCCATGCCTGTCATGCTGAAAAAGCGAAAGGCGGTTGCCGTTTCCACGCCAAGGGCAAAGCGACAGGCTAAGGCCAATAAAGAAAACCTTCTGCTGACCCCAAAGGCTAAGGGTTTTCTTAGACGTCAGCCTTATTATGTGAAGAAGATATACGGTAATACGCTCTCTACGCAAAACGAATGGCAGCCAACCCATCGAATCCGCAGACCACTTCCTCACATATGCTTCGACAACTCTGCTGTAGCTGTCCCGGAAATCTTCAGCCCGTCTTCTCCACCCCCATCTTCTCCGGTTCCATCTGATGACGCTGCCGCCTCTGAAATCCATGGGTCACTGTCTCCTTTGCGCTTAGACAACTCTGCTTCTCACCCGGAAATCCAAATGTCACCTTCTCCATCCCTCTTCGACGACGCTGCCGCTTCTCCTCTACCGGGTATCCACAGGTCACCTCCTCCACTCTCCATCGATGCCGCTTCTGTCCATGGAACCCCCATCTTATCCTCCGTTGCACCCATCCCCCCAGATGTCCAGACACCATGCACAAGCTGCTCATTAGATCGGATCCTGAATGGGATAACTGTGGATCTCCCCGGGAATTCTATTGTGCTAGCAAAGATAGATCTGCTTCTGGAGACAATGCTAAATGTGGAGCAGCGGATGCTACAAATGGAACAACGGATGGAGAAGATAGAGGCTGACATAGCGGGCATACATTATTTGCTCGGTGTTAATGCCCCTGTTTCCCCGACGCCAGAGCAGGGGGGTGACATGGATGTGATGAATGGGACCTTCGACCCCCTTCCATCACCAAGTGCACCCCCTCCACCAGAAGATGCAGTGTACATGTATGCCATTGAGGAGGACATGACAACCCCGTCAAGACCACGCCAGGAGACAACCCGGCGACCACGACTGGAGGAAAGCTTCCTCCCAGACAACCTACCATCGCCCGTCGCCTCAAGCACACCCGTTCCCAAAAGACCTACACCCGCTCGCATCGAAACAGTGCCCGACATCACCCTGTGCGATCTGCCACCGGCGCTCAGGGAGAAGTATAGGGTGAGGAGTGCTGGTGTACCCCACAAGTATGCCTTGATCATTTTTAAGCACCATGTTCCCTACTCGTTGTACTGAGAGTGGGTGTTCAAAGTGAACTACGATGGGAATCGCCAAAAAAAGGCGCTTCCTGCCAATTTAAGGAAAAACATTGTGGAAGAATTGCGGCGCTTTTATGCAGTTACAGATCCTGTAATGAAAGGCGTTAGAGACTGCATTAATGGCGTTTTGCGCCATGCAAGGAATCGGCCATGGCTGGACAATGTGGAGGACTTTCAGTGAGACCATACAGTACTGTTGTGCTGAACTGTATTGTACTGCACATGTTTTGCCCTACAGAACCTGCTGTACTTAAACAAAGGAGATGTTGTTGTGTGTTTTTTTACACAGGACATGCACAACTCCAGTCCCTGGGGGCCGCAAACAGGCACGGTTTTCAATGTTGCCCTGAAAACCTGCCCTGTTTGCTGCCCTCTAGGACTGAACTGGTGCAGGTCTGACTGACAGTGTTGCGCACCATCCCACTGTACTGTATACAGTACTGGGTTTCTTTAATAAAGGAGATGTTACTTAAAATGTTTCAATATTGTACTGTATTTGTAAATAAATGTTTTTGAACTGACTGCACCAATAAAAGAACATGTTTATTTGTCTTACTGTACTGTGCATTGTTTCCATTTGCTCCTTTGATAGTACTGTATAACAAAATACAGAGTAACAAATGTAGAGGCTTGCTGCACTGTTTTTTTACTGCCTGGTCGCGCAATTGGCGTGGAAACTAGGTCAATTGGCGTGGGAACTTCTGTTCTAGGGCACCTAGAAATAAAATTAGAGGGCTCAGATTCGGTCACCATGTAGTCCTAGTTGCGGCAGGATTGCATGGCAAATTGCGACCCTCTCGTGGCAACAGAACGGAATCAGGGTAATGTTAAAGTTCAGGTTTCTGCCATTGACTTGCATGGCAGAAAAAAAGCCACTTTGGTAATGTGCTTTTAAACTGTCTTCTGGTATCTCTGGTGCCGTGGGTCGTGCAATGCTGATATTTTGCCACTATGGCAAGGGTCCTTCCGCATGAGGACCAGGCGAATTTCAACCCGCTCAGACCCACAGAACGGGTTATTTTACATTATATTTATATATTTATATTTTAAAGATATTAAAGAATGTACTGTATTTAATTTAAAACATGTGACTGTAAACGATACTGACTGACACATGTTTTCACACCCTGATTGTCACGGGAGACCAGGCCCAATTCACATTTATATTTAAGGGATCAGTCACAAGGCAAAACAGGCAGTAAAATAAATTGCGGTTTATTCGGACAAGACCTCGGAAACACACAGAAATACAAGAAACAGAGAATATACACACTTACGGGGGTCTGGGGAAGAGATCTACCCTTTCCTAGTTGCAAGGCGCCTGTTCAGGAAAGGCTTACCTTGATAGGACCTTGGGCTCCTGGACCGAAATCCAGCCTGCTGGCTAGGCCTCCCCATGCTTCCCGGTGTGAATAGCTCTTTCACAGAAGCATCAGAAGGGAGAGGCCTGCCAGAGGCTGCTTGTCTTCAGACCTCCACCAGGAACAAGAGAGAGAGATGCTTTTACAGCACGCTCTTATATAGGCTGAAATCCTATCTAAATCATTGAGGAGAGTAATAGCCAATTAACGCAGGGATTGAAATTACGCATTCCCTGATAGGAGGGATAAATTCAAAACTTGCCAATAGAAACCTTGCTTATCAGTTCTGACATCCAGAGCCGTTTGATACCTGACTCCGCTGTGTCTACTTAGAACAAAGACATCTTAATCAACATCCTGCTCACCAAATGGTTTCCCCCCTCTGCCATTCCTCTCCTCTTTGAACTATGGAATCTATGCAAACTAGCCAGCATACTAACCATATGCCTGTGCTTTCTGTATAGAACCTTATAGTAAACATTAAAACACAATATAAAGTACACTTCCTTACAGAATATACTCTGGGGAACCTTATACTTATAAGGGAAATAAATTGGGGAGATTTGGGCTTTGAATCCCTATCTGAACTGGGGCATGGAAATGCTAATCCACATGTAATTCACATGCTAATTCACACTGCCTTTTGTCACCAACCTGGGTTTAAATCACAGGACAAACACAATGCATTGGAGTTTTAAAACACAGAGAACCAACATTTGGACACAAGAGCTGACACTCTCAGCCCATACCATATGGTTTCAGGGGCAGCCAGCCGGGCTCCCCCTTTATTAAGGAAGGCCGACACAGCCTATCGTCACACTGATGAAATACAGTATCAGTTTACTGTGCACATCACAGTCAGATTTACATTTCAAATTCGAGAGGGGATTTTCCAAAGCAGGCCTCTAAGGGTTGGGGGAGGGGGATGGTGTGATTAGACGCAGGCGTACTGAGCGTTTGTAGCTCGGCTATGGGTGGATTAAGAACACAATGGCAATATGCAGAAGATTAACGACTCAGTGGAGAGAGGGGCTTGGTAGGATAGGGTGACTCAGCCGATTGATGCTTGGCTAGGGAGGGATTAAAAACTGTGGAGGTGTGTGGCTGAAATAGTTAGCAGCACTGTAATTTCAAAAGGCAGTTCATCATAATAATTTGATGAATAAACCCCCAAAGACAAGCCCCAAATACAGTACATAAAAAGCAAGTCACTTTAACTCCCTGTGCCCCATGCACCAAAAACAAACAGTAGATTTTATATACAGTATATATATACTGCATATACTGTATATTGTATTATAAATGAATATTCATACAGTATAAACGTCCATTTTTCATGTATCTCCATGTTTTACAAATGTTTTGTAAATGTTTCTCCAATTTCAATGTGGCAGAAGAATTTAATAAAGGCTGCAGTATGTATTATTGTGTGCTGATGGTTAGAATTGCTGTGCACTTGAAATGTTTCAACATTGTACAGTATTTGTAAATAAATGTTTTTGTACTGACTCCGCCAATAAAAAAACATGTTCATTTATCTCACATAGTTTCCGATTGCTCCTTTGTCAGTGTAACAAATGTAGAGGCTTGCTGCACTGTTTTTTAACTGCCAGACCGCAAAGCCGCAAGGTCGGCAACATTGTAAAAAAAGAGCAATGAGCGCGCAATTGGCGTGGGAACTAGGTCAATTGGCGTGGGAACTTCTGTTCTAGGGCACCTAGAAATTAAAATTAATTTTGCCCCCAGATGTTAGGAACCCCCTCACTTGACCCCAACAGGGTCCGAGCAGTAAGGCGGCGAGAAAGGGTCACGCCGGCGAGGAGTGTCCTACCATTGAGCGTAATGGCGGACAAAGCTTTGAACCGGCTAAGTCAGAATGAGCAGAAACCTGGAACCCACAACTCCGTTTATGTTCAACCTAGAGGGCTCAGATTCGGTCACCATGAGTCCTAGTTGCGGCAGGATTGCATGGCAAATTGCGACCCTCTCGTGGCAACAGAACGGAGTCAGGGTAATGTTAAAGTTCAGGTTTCTGCTATTGACTTGCATGGCAGAAAAAACGCCACTTTGATAATGTGCTTTTAAACTGTCTTCTGGTATCTCCGGTTCCGTGGGTCGTGCAAGGCTGATATTTTGCCACTATGGCAAGTGTCCTTCCGCATGAGCACCAGGCGACTTTCAACCCGCTCAGACCCACAGAACGGGTTATTTTACATTATATTCACGCAATTGGCGTGGGAACTACTTAGGGCCTCGGTCAAGTTCACGGACAATTGGCGTGGGAACTTCTGTTCTAGGGCACCTAGAAAGAAAATTATTTTTGCCCCCAGATGTTAGGCACTGTATACCACTGTACAGTATACTGTGGAAGACACAAAGAAACGATACTGAACATGTAGAATACATGCATAGTTTTATTTTTTCGGTTTTATTACACAGTATACTGTACGGACGGAAAATATCAGCATACAGTACAATATTATCCATCGAAATCCCCCCATTAGCCGTTTTCTTTTCTGAGGAAAAACAAAAAAAAAGTTTTAATGTACAGTAATGGTCAGCCCCTTAAAGAAGTACCCAGCCAGCCCCACCAAAATAATACGGCAACAATACAGTACTCACCATTGAATTTCCCATTCTGCTGGTGCCGGCGCCAGTCCACTGCCAGTCCAGCTTTCTTCATCATCCACGTCGATAGTTTGCAGGGGGACTAGTCCACCTGTAGCCATCAGGTGAGGCTGGAAATCGCTTAGGTACATGCAAGCTTCATCAAAACTGCACGCGAAATCCAGCTCAGCCTCAGGATCAGGCTTGTCACTGACGGTGGGACCGTCATTGGAAGCCGGTGCTGGTGCTGGTGCATTGCTTGGAGCGACTGTCGCTTCTTAGTTGGTTTTAACATGACCCTTCGCCTTTTGCCACCTTCATGACCATAGATACAGGAAAAAGCCGGTGATACACACCAATACCCTCCAACAAATTGGGGCTCAATACGGTGAAAACAGGGATCGCTACATAACCTTTTCCTTACTGCACGCTTCCACGTATGAGGAGTTGGCGAAAATTTGTAAAAGTCATAGTTTTCAATAAAATACTGATAAATTTTAGCAACTGTTGCCATCTTATCATCTGTTGCATTAATCGCGGCCCATATCAAATAAGCGTAGCTTCTGTCGGGTTTTTGGAAAGCGGGCTGCACTTGAACACTCATGGCGGGTGGGTCTATGGAGAATAGTGTAACAGAAACTGGTCTTTGTCTTTCTTTAATATGTATGAAAAGCCTAAATTGATACATTTTTGCAACTCTTCCTTCAGTCTCAAGGCCAAGGCCAAGTTACAATAGCACACTGTGGTACAGTATGTTTTTTAAACGAAACACCTGCAAGCCCACACATTACTAATTCGGCGCATTACAATTCATGAATTTCTGCCATCTGGTGGACACGCGAAACATTGCAGCCTATTAAATCCTGAACCATTATCAATTAACACATCAACCGCGCGTCAGCCGGGCATGACCCGAGGCTGGGAACGCAAAAGGAATGCGGCATGCTCCAGGTGAACAGCGTCGCATTCCAGGAACAAGCCAGGGACAAACCGGTAATTTGTTAGAATAAAGTCTGCCAGGCGCATGCGCGACGGGAACGGAGATGGAGGTCTGAACTGAGAGCTCCTTAACCCGCCGGCAGTAATTAAATAAATATTGTCCGAAAAACTCAACTTATCAGCAGCCAAATAGCAGAACTTACTACAATAACTCACAGCATAAAAGTACATGGCGGCTACTAGGAAAAAATCGAAGCAGAAGGTAGATGTCCGCACTTACTTTGTGGGGGCCAAGAAGCCTAGGGAGACGGACAGCATGGCGGCGTCGGATTCAGACTCCGCACCGGAGCCAGAAGTAGCGACGGATGACCCGACAGGCGCTATGAAGAGGGAGATAGCACAGCTCCTCTCCGACCTTAAAACCTTCTTCAGAGGTGAAGTGGAACACCTGCGAAAAGATATATTAAGCATCGGAACCCGCACAAATGACTTGGAGGAAAAAATGGAGGAGTCCTCTAGATGCCAAAAAGAGACAGACTCCAGGGTCACTACCCTGGAACGAAAAGTGGCTGAATTAGAAGAACGCCACGAGGACAGCGAAAACCGCGACAGGAGGAACAACCTCAGGGTTAGGGGGATCCCTGAAGAGATCCAAGACCCTGAAGCATTGCTTAACAGATGGATGACCTCCATAATGCCGGCAGAATTGGTGATGGACCGTTGCCACTGAGGGCCCGTCCACTACCTAACAATCCACCCCGGGATGTAATATTGCGCCTACACCACTTTACCACAAAAGCAGAAATATGCAAAATCACCAGGGCCACCCCTACAGTGAAATTTGAGGACGTGGAGATGGCCATCTACCAGGACATTTCCCCGATCACTTTATCCAGACGCCAGGCACTCCAACCGGTCACCAGAATCTTACGAGATAAAAATGTAAGATATAGATGGGCCTTCCCCTTTGCCCTGATTGTGGTGCAGCACGGCCGGTCTCATGCCCTCAAGCATCTGGCAGATGGGCCGGAGTTCCTAAAAAGACTGGACATACCAAATACACTGCAGCTGGAAGCCCCTGGAGAACGCCCCTCAAGACAGACAGAATGGGAAAAGGTGGGCTCCCCAGCCGGCCAACGCCAGAACAAACCAAGACCCTCAAGACCAGCCTGAAGAATGAGTCTCAAGCCGGCTTTCTGGTTCCAGCAGAGCTGGAAGTTACTGTTCTTATCCCTGTTATACTAAAAATAAAGAGACTATCACCCTCACTGCAAGTTGCTTGATGACTGTCAGCTCCTAAGCCGCTCCCCATCCCCCTCCCGATGGTTCGGGACCAAGCGGTGCAGTCCATGCTGAAAAATTGGAGAAATCCGAAGAAAAAAGGAATAAGGGAAAGAAACTTTAAATACTCACCAAAATGGCGTCCTGGTACGATCCGCGGGACAAGAAGCAGAAGAAGCGCCAAACCAGAATGGCGGACGCAGTTTGGACACGAATCCTGGGAGCTCCGTTCAGCTTCACCCCTGGGACACACCTCCTTCTTCGGCTGCGCACAGGCGGTTATGCGCACTAGACTCGGCGGCCGTCAGGAGGCGGTCCTTCACAGCGCCCCGTCGCAAGGGAAATGACGTCAGTGGCGGCGCCTACCAGGAAGGACAGAGACCGACGTCAGAGACGGAGAAGCGGAGGAGGCAGCTGAAAGATCCGCCGAGGAGGGGGGGGGGGTCTCCTCAGGGGGGTGCGCGCATTCCCCCGCTGGGGAGCAGACGGGAGGGTATGGGAGTGGTGGAAGTAAAAAGCCCACTATAATGTATAACGTAGCCAACAGGTTATAGACCCTAGAAATCAGACAGCAGCAATAACAGAGATCGGGAGATAGCCTTTAGTTAACTAACTATAGAGTTGAGTTTATATAGTAGATGTTTATAAATATAACTATAATAGGATATTGTTAACACTGCCGGCGGGAGGGGCCAGGTGGTTGCCCTTATCCCCACCCGTTGGCATGTGCCCCTGGGGCTGGACTGAGGCCTTAAGCCACAGCCCGGCCAAAGACCTGGGAATCCGTGATCTGGAAGATATCCCGCAATCACGGACAGAAAAATGGGAGCATCCAGAGTACTGGCGGTCTTCCCACGCAGTAAACCATAGGTCAGTTAGGGCCAAATTGGTTTTCTTTGTACTTGTTACAAGGCTTTATGTTCCCTGTCATTTCCCTATGTGTTTTCCCACCCCTTCCTCAGGTATCCCAACAGGAGGTCTCACGACGTCAAGAGATTAGCAACACCACTACTGGCATCCACAGAAAATCCAAGGCACGGGTAGGAAGCAAAAGCACCGCACCCACAGAGACTCACTACACATACAAACATGGCTCTGAGGTTCCTATCACAAAATGTTAAGGGTTTCAATTCCCCTCAAAAACGCAGAATCGCCTTTGCAGAATTCAAGCGTAGGAAAACAGATGTTCTCTTTCTCCAAGAGACACATTATTGTTCTAACAAAAACCCAGGGTTTATAGATAAAAATTTTAGGAGGTTCTATCTCGCCTCAGCCAAAGAGAAGAAAAAAGGGGTTGCCATTTTACTTCATAACAAAGTCCCGTTTGAGCTAGAAAAAATAAAACGGGATCCAGGAGGTAGATATATCATTTTAGTAGGCCTGCTTCAGCAATGTAGGGTAACTTTGGCATGTATATATGCCCCATGTGAAAAAGACCCCCAGTTCTTTGATGAATTTTTTCTTAAACTCCAACGATGGGCAGTGGGTAACATAATATTAGCGGGAGACTTCAATAAAGTTCTTGACCAGCGAATAGACAGATCTCCGAGACAAGAAAAGGCGAGACAAATAGGGGCAACAGCTCTCATAGAGGGGCTGCGAAGAGGATGTCTGGTAGACATTTAGCGGGAACAGCACCCGGGCGAGCGTAACTATACATTTTATTCACACCCACACGACAGCTATAGCAGACTGGACCACTTCTTTGTATCGAGCAGAATGGTCCCACAAATCATCGACACTCTAATCCATGACATCTCATGGTCGGACCACGCATCAATTGAGCTACGATGCACTCAAATTAGGCCGACCAGCCCGGGAGCAAATTGGAAATTAAACGAGTCCCTGATTAAGATCCCTGAATTAGCCCAGACAGTTAAAGACGAGATTAGGCATTTCTTTACCACAAATACAGGCACAGTGCAGTCTCACATAACACTTTGGGAGGCTCATAAAGCCACGATGCGAGGATTGCTGATTAGTCTCGCAGCAAGACGGAAAAAACAGAGAGAAACTAAATTGACACAACTATATAAGAGGTTACATGAGCTCTCTATACTACATAGCCGATCAGGTATAGGGGACATTCTTAAGGAGTTGAAGGATGTAAGGATAGAACTTAACCTCCTCCTCACATCCCAGGCTGAGAGAGACCTGAGTTGGACTAGGAGGAAATTCTTTGAGAAAGCCAACAAGCCGGACACTATGCTAGCTAACAGGATCAGGAATAAGCAACCAAGTTATAATATACAGGAAAAAGAAACAGAGAAATTAATGGAAATTAATTTCCAGTTTAAATGGCAGTCCAAAGCTATAAAATATCTAGGGATTTATCTCACCAAACGTAGCTCCAATCTCTATCAAGAGAACTACCCGAGATTATTAAGAGCCCTCACAAAGGAACTAAAGGACTGGTCCGCATACGGAATATCCTGGATTGGCAGAATCTATTGTGTGAAAATGAACCTCCTCCCTAGGATACTGTACCTGTTCCAAACTCTTCCGATACCCGTAGTGAGATCAGACATTAAAGAATTGCAGAATGCAGTTACGAGATTTATTTGGAAAAACAAAACACCGCGGGTAAAAATGTCAATTATGCAAAGACCTAGGGAAACTGGAGGCTTGGCGGTACCGAACTTGATGGCATACTATAAAGCGGCACAATTATGCCAAATTACACAGTGGCATGGTGAGCCAGAGCAGAGGCGTTGGGTGGCACTGGAGAGGGAGGTGTGCGCCCCGCTAGAGCTTAAAGACCTAATTTGGTATCCTAAATCTAGATTAAAAGATCTCAGAGATCCGCTGACCTCGGTGCTTAACTCACTCTCGGTCTGGGATACGGCTAAAAATAATCACTCGTTAACCTCAAAACATACTCTGATGACTCCCCTATACGGAAATCCAGACTTTGCTCCAGGGCTGATTGATAAGAATTTCACACGTTGGCAGAGATTGGGGTTGCGAAGACTAAAGGACCTGGAGGGGCGCGACACGATTAAACCATTTGATCTAATTCAGTCAGAAACGGATATACCCAACACAGAATTTCTTAGATACCTCCAGGTCCGGGCATTCTATACCAAACACCCGAATAGGCCGCCGCTAACTAATTTTGAGAAGCTCAGTGATCGGGGAACCGATACACGGGGACTCATATCTGCTCTTTACAGAGAGGTGGTAAGGGCGGACATTGACAGCTCACATAAAACCAGGTTCATGACGCAGTGGGAGAATGACCTGACAGGACCATTAGAAGACGATGACTGGACAGCAAACTTTAAGGCTGCGGCCAGTAGCTCGATTTGTACGACATTGAAGGAGAACTCATATAAGGTATTAATGAGGTGGTATCTCACCCCAGTTAGACTGGCAAAATTTGTTGCGGGAACTTCCCCGCTCTGTCCCAGACAGTGCGGGGAACGGGGAGATCTGGTGCACATGCTGTGGTCTTGTCCACGAATCATACCCGTCTGGACACAAATTAGAGATTGGCTACAGAGGATATTTTTAGGCCTCAAAATTCAACTAGACCCATGGGTTTTCCTATTAGGTAAGCCCACAGATGAGGTATCTAGATCAGGAAATAAACTAATAGCACACTTTGCTACGGCGATGAGGTGCGAGACCGCAGCACTGTGGAATCAGAATGCAATTCCATCAATAGACAAAATTCGGAACAGAATTTGGTTTGCTTGCCAGATGGAAAAGTTGACAAGTCTGGTCAACGACACTGGCTCAAATTTCCAAAAAGTCTGGTCGCTATGGTTGGCCCAGGGATGAGCAATATACACGCCCCCCCCCCCCCTAACGCCACATCAGGAGCAACACAGCCATAGCTAGATCGGACACTACAGTGCCAATGCGGGACCAGTGAAGCACAAGAATAAAGTCACCTCCTCTGCACCACCTTCCCCCCCCCCCGTCCCCCCAGTATACCCCCCCTCCCCACTATCCCAACTCTGTCTTGTCTACCCCTCCCACGTTTGTCCAGTTGTTGTCTGTCCCACAAATTACTGTATGGTACTAATATGATACTTGTATGTAATACCCTTGAAAAACCAATAAAAGAAAGTTAAAAAAAAAAAAAAAAAAAAAGAATAAAGTCTGCCGCAGCAGTACAGTGTGTACATGATGCAAATAATCTGTGCATCATGTAATCATGGGTAGGCAGATTATTGGAGATAAGGAAAAAGCAGAGGTATTAAACAAATTATTTGCCTGTGTTTACAAGGGAAGAATCAAGTACAATAGTAGTGCCGCAGGATGAAGCCACAACCTCCATATTAATGAACAATTAGTTAACTGAGGAAGAAGTTCATAAGCGGCTTGAAAAATTAAAGTAAATAAAGCACCTGGCCCAGATGGCATACATTCAAGAGTTCTCAAGGAGTTAAGATCAGTAATAGTCAAACCATTATATTTAATATTCAAGGACTCCATTTCCACAGGCTCAGTACCACAAGATTGGCGTAAAGCAGATGTGGTGCCTATATTTAAAAAGGGAGCTAGATCACAACCGGGAAAATACAGACCTGTAAACCTGACTTCAATAGTGGGGAAACTAATTGAAGGTTTAATACGGGATAATATTCAGGAATACCTAATGGAAAACAAAATTATTAGTAATAGTCAGCATGGATTTATGAAGGATAGATCATGCCAAACTAACCTTATTTGTTTCGTTGAGGAGGTAAGTAGGAATTTAGACCAGGATAATGCAGTTGATGTGGTCTACTTAGATTTTGCAAAGGCTTTTGATACGGTTTCAAACAAGGTTGTGTACAAAATTAAGAAAATCGGACTCAGTAATAATATATGCACCTGGATTGAAAACTGGTTAAAGGACAGACAACAGAGGGTTGTCATAAATGGAACTTTTTCAGGTTAGGCTAAAGTTGTGAGTGGAGTACCTCAGGGATCGGTACTGGGACCCCTGCTTTTTAACTTGTTTATTGACCTTGAGGTTGGGATCGAGAGCAAAGTCTCCATCTTTGCTGATGATACTAAATTGTGTAAGGTAATAGAATCAGAGCAGGATGTAATTTCTCTTCGGAAGGATTGGGAGAGACTGGAAACGTGGGCAGGTAAATGGCAGATGAGGTTTAATACAGATAAATGTAAGGTTATGCATTTGGGATGCAAGAATAAAAAGGCGACTTACAAATTAAATGGAGATATATTGGAGGAATCCTTGATGGAGTAGGATTTAGGAATGCCTGTAGACAGCAGGCTTAGCAATAGTGCCCAATGTCATGCAGTAGCTGCAAAGGCAAACAAGATCTTATCTTGCATCAAATGGGCAATGGATGGAAGGGAAGTAAACATAATTATGTCCCTTTACAAAGCATTAGCAAGACCATGCCTTGAATATGGAGTACAATTTTGGGCACCAATCCTAAGAAAAGACATTATGGAACTAGAGAGAGTGCACAGAAGAGCCACCAAATTAATTAAGGGGGTGGACAATCTATCTTATGAGGAGAGGCTAGCTAAATTAGATTTATTTACATTAGAAAAGAGGCATCTAAGAGGGGATATGATAACTATATACAAATATATTCGGGGACAATACAAGGAGCTTTCAAAAGAACTATTCATCCCACGGGCAGTACTAAGGACTCGGGCAATCCCTTAAGGTTGGAGGAAAGGAGATTTTACCAGCAACAAAGGAAAGGGTTCTTTACAATAAGGGCAGTTAAAATGTGGAATTCATTACCCATGGAGACTGTGATGGCAGATACAATAGATTTGTTCAAAAAAAGTTTGGACATCTTTTTAGATAGGAAAGGTATACAGGGATATACCAAATAAGTATACATGGGAAGGATGTTGATCCAGGGATTCATCC
Organism: Ascaphus truei; assembly: GCF_040206685.1. NCBI lineage: Eukaryota > Metazoa > Chordata > Amphibia > Anura > Ascaphidae > Ascaphus > Ascaphus truei. The sequence continues at coordinate 1,798,609 of NC_134486.1, read as the reverse complement.
GATTGCCAATTCTTGGAGTCAGGAAGGAATTTATTTTTCCCCTTATGAGATATCATTACAGGAAAGAGGGAGGAAAAAAACGAAGCGCTATATCCAGTGCTGTAAAAACAGCCGATGAAACCACAAGTTGTACGTTCCCAGTAATAAAGCTATTTATTGGATCAAAAATATATTACAAAACACACCAACGCGTTTCGGACTTAGACAGTCCTGTCTAAGTCCGAAACGCGTTGGTGTGTTTTGTAATATGTTTTTGATCCAATAAATAGCTTTATTACTGGGAACGTACACCTTTTGGTTTCATCGGCTGTTTTTACAGCACTGGATATAGTGCTTCGTTTTTTTCCTCCCTCTTTCCTGTGAAGATTCTCCAACAACGGATGCACATTCAACCTGGAGGTGCTGGATCTATGGGACTTGCTGTTTATCGTGGATCAACTTTCCCAAGTGAGTCCGTTCCAGCTTTACCTCAATTACATTCAAAGGATCGTTTGTCTTCTGGTCATCAACTGGTAATTATCCTTACCTCTCTGCCTTGTGGGATAGCTCATTACCTGACTAGATCCATCAGGACATTCATATGCTTAAAGGTTGTCTTTCTATTATATTCATTATTGCCTTACATCTCAGTTTTGTCTTTAGAGCATCACACATTTTTTCTATTTTTTCTATTGTATGAGATATCATTGAATGATATGTCACTGGGGTTTTTTGTTTGCCTTCCCCTGGATCAATAAGTAAGTATAGATATAGGTTAAAGTATCTGTTGTCTAAATTTAGCACAGGTTGAACTTGATGGACATACGTCTTTTTCAACCTCATCTACTATGTAACTATGTAACTAAATGGAAGAGGAACTGATCCAATATTTTGAAATAAATAACACCCCAGAGATTTCCCCTTTAACCTTTGGGAGGCCCATAAGTCTGTGATTAGAGGTAAGCTGATTGCTCTGGCTTCACTAAAAAAGAAGGAAAAAACTAAACAAATTGAAAACCTAACACAAAAATTATCAGAACTAGAAACTATCCATAAAACAAATCCCTCCCAGAAAAACTACAGACAAATAATTTCAGTTAGAGGCCAACGAAATCTTTTGTTAGTGACAAACGCAGAAAGAGCTATAAGATGGACTCAACAGAAATATTACGAAAAAAACAATTAGGCAGAGAGAATGCTGGCAGGTACGCTAAAGCAAAAACAAGTTAAAGCTAAATTCCATAATATTTACACCAAAAATGGTTTGGTACAGTATCTCAAAGTCCAAAGGTATAATCGATGCTTTTAAAGAATATTATATATCTCTTTACAATCTGCCAGGCCCAGTAGGAGACTCGGCTAAAAGCGAAAAAGATTCAGAACATTGTAACAGAATGCCGACTCCCCACATTGGAGCCAAATGTTATAATAAATCTTGAAAAAACTATAGAGCCCCCTGAAATTTTGGAGGCTATCAAATCTTAGAAAAATGGGAAGGCCCCTGGTCCGGATAGATTTTCAAATCTTTACTACAATAAATTTTCCACAATACTTCTCCCATACTTTAACCAATATATTTAATGAGATGCTTCTAGGCCTCCCCTCACCCAGAGATATGCTACGAGCAACCATAGCTGTAATACCAAAAGATGGAAAAGACCCGCTGATGTGCTCTAGCTACAGACCTATCCTCTGTTAAACACAGATCTAAAATTATACGCAAACATTTTAGCCACTAGACTAAACAGTATTCTTCCAAGATTGATCCATCCGGATCAGGTTGGTTTTGTTTTGGGCAGGCAATCCCTTGACACAAGGAGGACGGTGAATTTAATACACATAGCAAAACAAACCACACGCCCATCTTTATTACTTTCATTAGATGCAGAAAAAGCGTTTGATAGACTGGATTGGCAGTTTATGAAGGCCACGCTCTCAAAAATGGGATTCACTCCCAACATTTTAAACAGCATAAACACGCTATACTCTGTCCCAACGGCCATAGTAAAAACAAATAACTCCTTGTCTGACCTTTTTCCAATATGAAATGGAACCAGACAGGGGTATCCGCTGTCCCCCTTGTTGTTTGCTTTGGCCATAGAACCATTAGCCTGCCAGGTAAGAATGAACCCCAATATCACGGGTATTCCTGTTGGAAAGGAGGAATTCAAGATACTGTAGCTCTTTTTGCGTATGACATAATATTGACGCTTTCAAATCCTCTTATTTCACTCCCCAACCTTTTCCAAGTTTTATCGGAATTTGGCTCTCTTTCAGGATACAAAATTAATCACTCCAAATCTATGGCCCTTAGCTTAAACCTTCCCAAAAATATGGTAAAACTTCTCCAACTTAATTTTGACTTCAAATTGAATCAGAACCACATTAAATATTTAGGGGTCCAAATAACAAAAGATTACTCATCCTTATATAGAATAAATGTTAATCCATTTTTCGCCCAAATTGCAAAGGATCTGACCACTTGGAATCCATATACAATATCCTGGTTTGGAAGGATAGCCACTATTAAAATGAATATTTTACCAAGATTACTATACCTTTTCCAAACTTTCCCAGTTAAAATTTGCCAGAAGGTATGCTAATACCTATATTGCAATCGGCATTACTGTTTACTGTTATAATTCTGTACACCTATATTAACAATATATATAGATGTCTAACAGCTAACCTTATACCAAACACCCAACCTCAGACATACCACCTCTTATTAACTTAGGGTTAAATTAAAGGTATATTAATAACATACCCAATGATTCATTCAAGAGGAGTTTTCTTTGGGAAGGGTAAAGCTGAATGAATTACAGCCATTTAACTTTCGCGTATATTCTCCTCATTTGATACACATCTTTTGAGCTAGTTTCTAGCATCAGAGAGGCACTAGGAGCTTCACACTTTTAAGTAATTTATGTAGCGATTTAGACTAATATGTCCCAATAAACTTGTATATGTTGTATGTTTGCGTACTAAAGGACCATGATTTAATAAAACTCAGGTCTGTGGTGCGCCCTAGTGGGGATCTTTTGGTGTGTTCTTCACACTTACATCCCCTTTGTCTTAATAATATTCATAAGAAAATACTGAAATTTGTGAGGCAAAATAGACGCCCCAGAGTCCGCAAAGACATCCTTTATAAACCTAAGTTAGAAGGCGGCTTAGCCCTCCCAAACCTACAAAAGTACTACAGAGCTGCACAACTGGGGCAATTAATTAGTTGGCATTCAAACCCAACAGACAAAAGATGGGTGGAACTAGAAGAACTGATCTGCTCCCCATTTAAAATTAAGAATCTCCTCTGGCTTAATAAAAAATCTAGACCAGCCGATGGCTACACAAACCCGGGGACATCCTTTGCCTGTAATCTTTCGGACTCCCTTAACGCGAGGCTTCATCTAACCAGTCACCTACTGATGCAGCGGCCGCTACTCCAACAATTAACACGTCATATACATCGGAATCCCGATTTGAAACCGCGGAATGAATTCCAGCCTTCCCGCACTAAGATGCGAGTACGGGGAGCGCGGCGAGAGCAGAAAAACAAATTTTAGTGTTCTGGCTTTTAAAAACATTAAATTGACACAGTGGCACAGTGGCACAGTGGCATAGTGACACAGTAGCACAGTGACACAGTTGCACAGTTGCACAGTTGCACAGTGACACAGTACAGTGGCATAGTGACACAGTAGCACAGTGACACAGTAGCACAGTGACACAGTAGAACAGTGACATAGTAGCACAGTGGCACAGTGACACAGTAGAACAGTGACATAGTAGCACAGTGATACAGTAGCACAGTGACACAATAGCACAGTGACAGTGGCACAGTGACACAGTAGAACAGTGACATAGTAGCACAGTGGCACAGTGACACAGTAGCACAGTGACACAATAGCACAGTGACAGTGGCACAGTGACACAGTAGCACAGTGATAGTTGCACAGTGACACAGTTGCACAGTGACACAGTAGCACAGTGACACAGTAGCACAGTGACACAGTAGCACAGTGACAGTAGCACAGTGACAGTAGCACAGTAGCACAGTGATACAGTAGCACAGTGACACAGTAGCACAGTGACACAGTAGCAGACATTACAATTCATCCATTTTATTGCAAACGAAGAAACAGAATCCATGAAATTCAAACAACATCAGCGATAAGCGCGGGGGCCTGGGGCGATAAGCGCGGGTGCCTGGGGCGATAAGCGCGGGTGCCTGGGGCAATAAGCGCGGGTGGCTGGGGCGATAAGCGCGGGTGCTGGGGTGATTGGCCGGGTTCATGCTGCATGGGGAACAGCAGAAAACGCAAAATTGGCGCTCGATTTGTTCGAATAACATCAGTATCCCTCATGCAACCTCGGTTTTCAGATCCCTCTATCCATTTTTACACTGATAACCAGCAATCTAACCCTTGGGTATAAAAAGGACTTAACAGTTAATGATATTCTCATCAAAGGTAAAGTCCCTCCATTCACCTCGCTAAAAACGAGCCACGACATTCCCTCCTCTGAATTTTTCAGATTTCTCCAAATTAGGCACTATATTCAATCCATGTACAAGCCAAACCAACCACATGTGTTAACCCTGTATGAAGACTGGTGTCTACGCCAGCCTCTTATAAAGGGCATTACATCCAGGTTATATCAAAGTTTGACTCCCGTCAAAAATGGCCAAACTCCTGATAAATATATGATATCCTGGGAGGAGGAGTTAAATACCTATTTGGAGCTTGATGTCTGGAAAGATATCTGGGAAGCCGCTTCCAGAAGTTCTTCCTGTGTTGTGATTAAGGACAATTATTCTGAAGCCAGGGTCACGTGTGATGTGTGAATAGCCACCGATAGCTCAACTCGTTCCTTTTACAAGCACAGCAAGTTCTTTGTCTTTTCTTCACTTTATTGGGGAAAGCATAGATACACAAGGCACTTGTGGATGATGGTGTTGTGAGAGAGTTTCTCTGTAGTGAGAGTGCCTGATAGTAGGGAAAGGTGAAAAGGATTGGGCCTTGCCAGTGGAGAGTAACATGAAACGTACTCACTCAGCCAGTGTAGGAAGGAAAAGGAAGTGTGGGGGAATCTGGGTATCAGAAATAGTCTAGGGAAAGACTATCTGTCAGCAAGACAGGGGGGTAGGAATAGCCCACTCTCAGCTAAGAGAGTAGGAGGTTGCAGGCAACAAACACTAAAAAGGGCTGTGTATACAGCATGTAACAATAATGTTGCCTTTTCACATGCAGCTAGCTGTTGGGACAGGGAAAATAGCAGGCAGTTAAACTAGGGAGACATGAATCCTATGAGCTGCAAAGGGAGACAGAGAAATATGATTCTTGTTCCATGACACTCCCCGTCTGGTATCTGGAGATACCACTATATAACTGGAATATGTGGAACATATGTGCAATGCATGCAAACATAATATAACAATGCAAAAGTCCATGTCCACATAGCGATGTGATACCGACTGGCATCACTGGCTTTAAAGTCCCTTGGCCAAGGTTCTTTGGCAAAGGATGCAGGGTGGATGCATCGCTCCAGGTTAGCTGGGTGCACTACAATGTCTCTCTTGGTGAAAGTCTCTGGCACTGTTTCTTTATAAACTTATGGAAGAACAGTCCTTTTGTCTCTGTAGTTTTATCTACAGAGTGCATCCCCGTGTAGATATGCCAGTCGTGGTAGCCTGTCACTCTATCACCTGGCGTTTGGCAGAAGTAGTTGGCTTTTGGCTCTTTGCGGAAGCGGAGCAACACTCCTGGAAGACTGGTTGTCAAGTCTGGTCCAGTGAAGAGGGCGTCGTTCAGGGAAACTCCCTGGTGCTGAGCGCTGGAGCTGAACACTACCCGGATTTGAATGGGTTCCTGAGGGTGGTAGACCCCAGATGATTGAAGGTACCAGCATTCTTCACCTTCCTTCAGTGGATGTGCTGGCTTTGCGTGGTGGCTAAGGAATATCTTCTTGATGAAGGCCACTAAGTTATTTCTGGACTCCGGTTTCCTTTGTAGGTCGCAGCAGAGCAAAGTGAGCCTAGAGATGGTGTTAGGTCCATCTACCTGACCAGACCTTAGAGCAGGTACCTTCTTTTACTCGACCCAGGGAGATTCATCACGTAGCTGCTATACACTGGCGACACACTTTATTTGAGCTCGGCTAGTCCCGCGAATTCGGGTATACTCGGGTGTATTGAGGTTTGTGACTGTTTTCTGCCCGAGTGCATTGCGTTATTTTCCAGGCAGGGATTGAAGCATTTTATTCCGGCTTGCTGCAATACTGCAATGCCGTGTAAAAACACATGAGGGCGCTTGCGAGCTGTTCTCTTGAAGCCGTCCCCTATAGTGAATTGTAATGCAGTATATATACTGTACATATATATATATACTGTATAACAACAGCCCCTATAACCCCTAACATACAGTACTGTACACATACAGTACTGTATATGCACATACTGGGGGCGAGATGTGTTTGCAGCAGAGAGAGATCCGCTGCTCTCTCTGCGCAAACAGCGGCACATTAAAAATTATTTTAAATACATTTTTATTTATAGTGTAGATGTGCAGGGGGTCTCGGGAGCTGAACCGCACTGGTTTCAGGTCAGGGGACCCCCTGCTCCCCGAGATACAGACCCCTTTATGAGGTGCCGGTATCCCTCTGCGTTTAAAGGTCCCGATCACGTGATCGCGGCCTGTTAAACCAAGCAGAGGGATACCGGCACCCCCAAAAGGGGCCTGTATCTCGGGGGGCAGGGGGTCCCCGGACCTGAAACCACAGCGGTTCTGCTCCGGAGACCTTCTGCACATGTACAGTATAAATAAAACACATACAGTATATACAGTAAATAAACACTCGTTCTTTACCTTAGCGGCTATGCGCTATGGTAAAGAAGCAGCATTTCTGTATTTTTAATAATATTGTACAGTGAGCAGGGGGTTCCCTGAGCCAGAAATCTAAACTCAGGGGGCCCCCTGCTCCTGCTCAATATTATTAAAAGTACAGAAATGCTGCTTCATTGCCATAGCGTATAGCCGCTAAGGCAATGAAGGGGTTAACCCACCATGCCCGCTTTATTGTGGGTAGCGGGGGTGGGTGAAGGGGGTATTTGGCCCTTGGTGTGAGTTTAGGACTTGCGGGGGGGGGGTTGCGGGTGCACTTAACCCCTTCACGACTGTAGCAGTTAATACCGCTACGGTCATGAAGGGGTTAACCACTCCCGCTACCCCCCACCCCCCGCAAGCCCAAAACAAGCACCGTTGGGGCTAATACCCCCTTCACCCCCCCCCACTAACCACAATAAAAAATAATCACACAGCATCCCCGCAATACATAAATAAATAAATAAATACAAATAAATACATTTTAAATACATTTTTATTTATAGTGTAGATGTGCAGGGGGTCTCCAGACCCCCTGCCCCCCTAGATACAGACCCCTTTATGAGGTGCCGGTATCCCTCTGCGTTTAAAGGTCCCGATCACGTGACCGCGGCATGTAAACAAAGCAGAGGGATAAAGTTCCCACGCTCTGATTGGCTCTAGTACCATGTGTGCACGGCCATCTGACGTCACCTTAAAGGCATTTGAAGCAAAGCCATTCTGATTGGCTGTGCTTTCATTGCCTTTAAGATGACGTCATCATTTTAATTTTTGTCGGCCAAAACACATGGTTTTCACGGCGGGAACCATGACGCAAAATGTGACGTCATAGGCCTTTAAAAGCCTATGTCGTCTCATTTTGAAGCCAGACGCCGCGGAGGAAGGACCTCCGGAGAAGAAAGAAGATCCGGGCGTGGCCGCAGATGGGGAGAAGGCCCCGCCCCGCTGGAAGGAGATAGAAGTTAGAAGAATACAGATGAAGATGGATTACAATTAGAAGACCCGTGGATTGCTTTGGATTTTTAGTTTAATGTTTATTATTTTCTGGTTTATTATTTTATGGGTTCCTGATCGTGGATTGGTTCGTGAGTAAGCTGCGCAACGGGAATCGGTGGGGGCAAGTAATGGTAAGTGAACTACAGTAAAGAAATGTATTTTATTTAACTTGTTAATTTTTTCAAAAGGTTTTTTAACATGTGTATTTTTTTTTTTTGTGGTATATCATTTCTTGCCACTGTACAGTATGTATGTATGTATATATGTCTAGAGAGATATATACATACTGTAAAGGGTAAGAAATTATGTTTTAAAAGCTGGATTAGATGTGTTTTAAATTATTTTGTGTATGCTGCTATGCATTATTGTGAGTTTAAAGTATTTTAAAATTAGATAGATGTATTCCTTGGTATTGTATTGTGTGTTTGAGGAAGGTCAGGGATAGATAGCCTTGGTTGGTTGTAAAGGTTGTATTTTTGTCGGTACTTATATTTTTTCAAAGGCTTAATTGTTCTGCTCTAGGCGTGAATTTGTTAATGGTTTCATTGTTCGGGATTGAGTGTGAATTGTTTAGGGATGTAAATAATGATTGCTAATTGATTTTTATTTACTTGGTTGATTAATTTGCAGAATGTATATGGTGCAGAGATATTTAGGCATCATTTATATTGGAATGTACTGTAAGTTGTTTAAATGGCTTTTCAGAGGTTTAGTGATGATTTAGATTGAGAGATCAGTTATGAATATTAAAGGAAATTGATTTTAATTTAGTGTCTATGTATGGAGAAGTGTTTGGTTGTAGGACAGTATGGTTTTGATAACCCTTCTACATTTATTTGTACTGTATATTGGTTTATCATGGGTGTGTATATAACGTGTGTATATATATACTGTATATCTCTCTCTCTCTCTCTCTTTCTCTCTGTCTCTCTGTATACAGTATATATATACAGTATATATATATATATATATAGTTGCATGATGAAGCCACAGTACAAATTCATGGGTGAAGGGTGGGTATCGGGCCAATGTGGCTTAACCCCTTAATTACCTTTGCAGTTATTATCCGATAAGGTGTTTAAGGGGTTAATTGATATCTGAATGTATTTGCAATGTATTGGCTTGGTTTTGGCTATGTATTGTGTGGGCAAGAGAAGGAAGGTGCTGGCGTCGGACACTTCGTATTGATGAGGTCAGTAGTACTTTATTTATTTGAATATGCTAGTTAATGTTTTTAATAATGGTCAATTAATCTATTATCCATATCTGGATAATAGTTATTTTGCACATTATTGTACTGTAGGTGTTGGGGGGGAGGGTGTATGTATTGAATGTATAGGCCAGGTTTATTTTGGTTTATTTTTTTTACATTCAGGGTTGGTTCCGTGGTCCTGCGTGGGACCTCTGGAGACCACCTGCGGGTATTCTCGTGTATCCCAAGGATAGCAGGCTGGTGGTTCCACGGGTGACACATGCGGGCATAACGATGTGTGGTCCCACTTCTGTGGGGGCACCTCCGATCCGTAGCCTGCGGGCATGACGATGTGTGGTCCCACTTCTGTGGGGGCACCTCGGACCCGTAGGTGCGGGGATGATGATGTGTGGTCCCACTTCTGTGGGGGCACCGCGGACCCGTAGTGAGCACTCGTGAGTTCCCCAGACCCCCGAGGGAACCACCCGAGGCCCCGCAGACACCTGTGGGTTTGACCCGGGGCTCCCAAACATCCGTGGGCCTACCGTGGAGACCCAATTGTGTCCCACGGTGACCCAAGGAGACCACATGAGGGCCGTGGTGCTGGCAGGATCCACCAGCAGGCCTCCAGAACCTGTGGAAGGCTGCTGGTAAACTAGGTCTGTCCAGGTGCCCTGCCAGCCCACCGGGGACTAGCGTGGGGCTGCGTTATGGACCCTGAATGTAAAAGGATAAATATTGTATTTATAGGGGGGCACAGGGGGTGGGTAATGTATTTAAGAAATAGAATGCTGTTTATTGTGGGGCTGTGCATTGTTTTTATTGCGGGGACTGGGGGTGGGGGGTGGGGGGGGTTCCCCAACGGTATGTGGGTAGGCCTCCCTTGTGGGTAGTTAGTGGGTGAGGGTTGAGGGTGGTTAGGCCTCACGGGGTGGGGGGTTAGAGTGGGAGGGTATGTACAGTAGGCCTCCCGAGTGGTGGGTGAGGGTGGGTTAACCCCTTCATGACTGTAGCGGTTAATAACCGCTATGGTGATTAAGGGGTTAGGGGACATTACTTTGAAAGTGTTAATTTTTTTCTCTGTTTTACAGCAGCAGCAGCGGAGGTTGCCATGGGTAGTGGGTAGTGTATTGAATGTATTAATTGTTTATTATGCCTTAACCCCTTCATTACCTTAGCGGCTATACGCTATGGTAATGAAGCAGCATATCTGTATTTTTAATAATATTGAGCAGGAGCAGGGGGTTCCCTGAGCATTAATTTCTGGCTCAGGGAACCCCCTGCTCACTGTACAATATTATTAAAAATACAGAAATGCTGCTTCTTTACCATAGCACATAGCCGCTAAGGTAAAGAATGATTCTTTAATGATGTGTGTTTTATTCACAGTGTACATGTGCAGAGGGTCTCCGGAGCAGAAATGTTTTGGTTTCAGCTCCGGGGACCCCCTGCCCCCCGAGATACAGGCCCCTTTTGGGGGTGCCGGTATCCCTCTGCTTGGTTTAACAGGCCGCGATCACGTGATCGGGACCTTTAAACGCAGAGGGATACCGGCACCTCATAAAGGGGTCTGTATCTCGGGGGGCAGGGGGTCCCCTGACCTGAAACCAACGTGGTTCAGCTCCGGAGACCCCCTGCACATCTACACTATAAATAAAAATGTATTTAAAATGTATTTATTTGTATTTATTTATTTATTTATGTATTGCGGGGATGCTGTGTGATTATTTTTTATTGTGGGTAGTGGGGGGGGGGGTGAAGGGGGTATTAGCCCCAACGGTGCTTGTTTTGGGCTTGCGGGGGGGGGGGGTAGCGGGAGTGGTTATCCCCTTCATGACCGTAGCGGTATTAACTGCTACGGTCGTGAAGGGGTTAAGTGCACCCGCAACCCCCCCGCAAGTCCTAAACTCACACTAAGGGCCAAATACCCCCTTCACCCACCCCCGCTACCCACAATAAAGCGGGCACGGTGGGTTAACCCCTTCATTGCCTTAGCGGCTATACGCTATGGCAATGAAGCAGCATTTCTGTACTTTTAATAATATTTAGCAGGAGCAGGGGGCCCCCTGAGTTTAGATTTCTGGCTCAGGGAACCCCCTGCTCACTGTACAATATTATTAAAAATACAGAAATGCTGCTTCTTTACCATAGCACATAGCCGCTAAGGTAAAGAACGAGTGTTTATTTACTGTATATACTGTATGTGTTTTATTTATACTGTACATGTGCAGAGGGTCTCCAGAGCTGAACCGCGTTGGTTTCAGCTCCGGGGACCCCCTGTCCCCCGAGATACAGGCCCCTTTTGGGGGTGCCGGTATCCCTCTGCTTGGTTTACAGGCCGTGATCACGTGATCGGGACCTTTAAACGCAGAGGGATACCGGCACCTCATAAAGGGGGCTGTATCTCGGGGGGCAGGGGGTCCCCCGACCTGAAACCAGTGCGGTTCAGCTCCCGAGACCCCCTGCACATCTACACTATAAATAAAAATGTATTTAAAATAATTTTTAATGTGCCGCTGTTTGCGCAGAGAGAGAGCAGCGGATCTCTCTCTGCTGCAAACACATCTCGCCCCCAGTATGTGCATACTGTATACAGTACTGTATGTGTACAGTACTGTATGTTAGGGGTTATAGGGGCTGTTGTTATACAGTATATATATACTGTACAGTATATATATATACTGCATTACAATTCATGAATTTATGCCATCTGGTGGACACGCAAAGCATTGCAGCCTATTAAATCCTAATCATTATCATTTAACAGATCAGCCGCCCATCAGCCAGGCATGAACCCAGGCTGGGAAGGCAAATGCAACGGGGCTTGTCAGAGGTGAGGAGCGGCGGATTCCAGGTATCTGCCAGGTACATTCTGGGTATTTGCTCGAATAAAGTGTGTCGGTGCAGTATGCTTCTGGTCTCAGATATGATAGTTACGAGCTCGGAGAAGCAAAGATTCAATGCACACAAGGTAGTTGAGTTCTTTCCTCTGTTTAATATGTCGTCAAGGCAGTTCTTTTATACCCAAGACAAGGACAATACATCGTGTGTCAATTTCATACATCTGTTACAAACTGAGTTCTCATGTATAGATCATACATCTAAAATGACGTATACCATCTGGCCTAAATTGGTGGAAATAGGGATAAAAGGTCAATAACTACTAATGGGGTCAGAAACAAGACTAGTGGTCTTGTTTCTTATAATCTTATTTCTTATGTAATAGATATCCTGGGACAGCTGGTCCAAAGCTGAAATACTTTTACCATTTGGTCTCTGAGAGAACAAAGCTTGACACATATTTATTTTAACCTGTTCAGTCCCTGAAAAGAACAGAGCTGACAGATACAGTTTTTAACCTTACAAATCCTCCTTTTGTTCTGGAAGAACAATCCAAATCGACCAGTCCCATTTATTCTTCTACACACCACTCAGGAGAGGAAAAACTCCAAGGGAGAAACCTCTAAGAGACCATGGGGATTCAGAAACCTATCTCTTTTAGGTATCTCGTTTGATATTCAGAGATGAACATATGGGTGGTTGACGAGTACCAAGACTATTGGTATTTCTCGCTCTCATTGTGGGATACATATATATAACTGTAGAGCTAGAAGCAGAAGCAGCTTTCTTTTTGCAAAAATAGAGCTGATTACACTTTTAGCCATCTGAATTAACATATACACACAAAGTAATAACCTTGCGATTGCCATGATTCCATAAAGAATTTTCATTCCCAACGCACCTAGCCAATTTCCAAGACCAAGGGGCCTATGCAGAGAGCAGCGCTATTTCGAAATTCGCCATTTTTTGGAGAAAATCGCGCAGAAAGCAGCAGAAAATGGCGAGTTCCGAAAAACGCGCCAATTTTTCTTTTCTATTTGTAAAACTCGCCTCGCGGCTGGCGAGAACCTCAATCTCGCCAGTTTTAAAAATATCCGTATGCAGAGAGGCGCGAACGGCATCTAGCGGCTGTTCGCGCCAATAAAATGGCGCGATTGTCTCCGTTTTGCCTCGCCAAAAAAAACTGCCGCTCGCGGCCATTGCAAAGGGATAAAAAAAGGCGCGAATTTGTTTTAACACATTTCTGAAGCGCGCATCTCGCCAATTTAAACTCGCCACACGCATCCATGTTAAACATAGCAGAATTCGCACTTTTCTGCATATGGAGATTAAAACTCTCCAAAAAAGCTACTTTTTAATAAATTCGCCAATTTTAAAATTCGCTGCTCTCTGCATAGGCCCCTATATGTCCAATCGAACCCTTTTGGTTCCTCTCGCATTCTATATTGAATTTCTGGTAGAGTGTCTATATCATGGTGTATGCTTTTTTTTGATTAGTTGTCAATATAAGCACAACATTCTTTACCCACTAACTTACAAACCCCTCCTTGTGCTGCCAACAGATAATCTAGTGCCATACAATTTTGCAATACTGTTGCTCTAATTTGTTGCTATTTGCTACTGAGCCTTAAAATTGCGTCTTTAGTATCGTTAAAAAACGGCATCTATATTGACTACTAAGAAATCCCTTTTCGCATATAAGTCATACATTCCTAAAAGGTATTAGACCTCCCGCAACTCTCTTAACTGAGCTACTTTTCCTTTCAATTTCATATCCTTTGCTTAGATAGGGTGGACATTATTTGAAAAACGGGCAAATTCTATTTCTGAGAATAAGTGGGGGTTGGTGGGGGTGAATATTTCCTAGGAGCGACTGCTCAACACATACATCTTACATACTACATTTACTCAGAATATCGGAACAGACAAAATGGCTGCCATAGTAAAAATTGCTGACTTGTGATCCTTTCCTTGTGGTTGACACACGCCCTTGGGTGACCTTCCCACCTTCCTCATATCCAATCTTCTCAGCCCCCTCTTATCCTTTAGAGACAGTCTTTATAAAGAACGGTTAACCATATCATAGTCCTGCCAGACCAAAAAAATAGTCCCATAGTGCATAACTTGATTCCTTTCTGGCCATTGTATCGGCCCAGTTGATTTCTTTTTTTTTGGTCTCTTCTTCTGGGGGACTGCTGACATCTTCATCACCAAAAAGAGACATAGCATCGGTGAGGGGGTTGCAACGCACTTCTGGACCAAAGTTTTGCTGTTCATAACACAGAGAGTAATGAGTAGGACAGACACACATACAAAAACATCCACTAGCTTCGCTCCCAGCGAAATAATCTAACCACCAAGTCCCAACAAATCCCAACCCTCATCTCTACCTTCAAACACTGGAACCACTTTCCCAAATAACATAACCTGGTCTTGTTGCAGGATAATACTCTATCTGTCCTATCACAGAGTCAATAACTTCCCTAGGGCAAAGTCGTATTTCTACTCCCTTCGTAACCAGTTTCTTATATATATATATATATATATATATATATATAGTTCATCTATATCTTATAGCATCTTGTCTTTTTCCAAGGGGTTAAATATAACTCGTGTTCCTGGGGTGCAACTTATTGGGTATGGATAGTACATTGGGATATATTGCACATAAGATGTGGGCTTTGTTCACCAGGATTCCATTATATAACAAGAAGGTGTGCATATATGCTATACACAGGACAATAAAACAAAAGACATATTATTAAACAAAATATTCCTGTTACTACCATATCGTCTTCATGTGAACACCACTTATATAAACCTAATAGCATAAACATTGTAATTAAAATAATAAAACCTGTAAAAAAGGTTATTAAAAAGTTCAAAGTTCATATATTGAGGTCCGGATTTTCTTATGAACCTCTCTCCTTCTTTTGTTAGTGCCGGGTTTTATTGTGACCCAAAACACCAACTGAAAATAACTGTGTCTTTAGGCCTTCCCTTCTGTATTGAGGTTTAATTTTTAAGCGACTGTGGGTGCACTTATGTAACATGGATCCAGGAAAAATACTCTGACGGGGTAGAATCTGGAATGGGCCTCTCCACTTTAGGTGAAAAGCGCTTTTGCGTCACCTTTATCTTCATCTAATTGGAAGGACTGCACCTGAACATGAGACACTCAAACAATTGCATTAAAATCATCTGTTTAGAGCATGATCATTCAACATTAAATCTACAAGGTACCTGGGGTGACCATTGGTCTATCCATGAGAAAAATTATTTCTGATTGTCACATTAGGCCAGGCCAAATACACCTTTATATTTAAGGGATCGGTCACAAAGCAAAACAGGCAGAAAAACAAACTGGGGTTTATTCGAATAAGACCTCGAAAACACAAAGAAACACAAGAAACAGAGAATATACTTTGGGGGACCTTATACTTATTAGGGAAATAACTTGGGGTGATTTGGGCTCCAAATCCAGGAGTCTGGGGGACACAGGGAAGCCCTGGTGTAATTCACCCTGCGCACTGTCAAATCATGCCTGCTTGCTGGGGAAAATCAAGTGACTACCAGCACTTTGGCCCCCCAACTCCTGCAACCAAAATAATTATATTTCCACCCAAATATCCCCCTAAAACTGACACACGAGAAATTTCACAGTTCCGCTAAGGGAGTATGACATAGAAAATAACAGGGTCAGATCACTTTCAGGCACTCCTCATCTGAGCTGGGGCATTGGGATCCTTCTTCACATGTAATTCACCAACCTAGGTTTAAATCACAGGACAAACACAATGCATTGCAGGTTTAGAACACATAAAACCAACATGTAGACACAAGAGCTTGCACTCCACCATTTGCACCTATCATGTGGGGTTCTAAAACCGTCTCTAAGACACCAGCTAAGAATACCTTAGTCTCTGCCCTGCAGCTAGTTCTCATAAGGGGCCACCCATACAAGGCAACCCACTTACAAGCTCGCACAGGCAGCTGCAGGCCCATGAGGCAAAGGGAATACACAGATAATGCATTAACTAGCCCACTGTCTTACACAGTTAATCCCACATACACCGTTCCTATCTTATACCCCTATGGGGGACAGTATAACAGGGAAAAATTATAGGCAACGCAGTAAGGTACAATATTACACAGTAAGGTACAATATTAGACCCAAGAGCTGACAATCTCAGCCCTTGCCATACGGTTTCAGGGGCAGCCAGCAATAATAACAGCAATAACACCCTCCTTTTGTTCACTTTTATTACATGTGAACAATATCACATAAAGGATAACAGCATTTAAAGCATAACCTTAATGGAATTGCTTGACGTATAGCAAAACTAACCTGAAACCTTTGGGTATAAAATTTTCATAAAAAAATCTCAAAAGAACCCTACTGAATATAAATATAATCTGCTGTAGTCTTCTGACAGAAACTTTTAGAACACCAAATAACATCTGGTTTGCTGAAAGAACAACCTGTAGCATAAAAACTTATAGACACAGATTTAAAGGTGGGACACAGTTGAGAAAAAGATGGTTAAAAATGATCAAATATTTAATATTTGATCAACTTTGCAGAAAAATAATTCCACATAGAACTCTCTAGTATACTGGCAGACCTGGCTAGGGTCCATTTTCCTTGTCCGTTGCTTTACTGCTATTTCGGGGTCTGCACACTTACATGGCTCAGCACTAGAGTTTTTGTGCTGATTACATTGGACTAGTGGTTACTTTATCCACCTGTTCCCACAGCAATACACTAGTGATTCTATGCAGTTCATCAGTGATCCAGAACCTTACATTGTGTTCATACTATAGGATCTGAGCGTTTAATATTTGTTTTAATCAACATTATTTTACACGGATATTAAAGATTTAAGTTTTAACCACTTCGTTACCCACCCACCAGGTGTTTAGAGTGCTCATTCTGGGTTACTGTCCTCTGTTTATTGGAACTCTATATTAATCAATTTACAACTGTTTCCATTTCAAGCCATATAACAAGCTCAAATAACTCTCTGGGTTTCCTGCCAAAACCTTGTAACAGAAAAAATGGTTAATTACTGGTTACTGCAATACAATTTGGGACAGCTTGAAATATGCAGCTCTTCACACAGCCCGACAATGTTACTGGTATTCAAAAATTTAAACTGGATCTTTGTTACACTGAAAATTATAGGCTTAACATATACTTTAGACAGTTTTATTTACTGGTTATACACAAAAAGAGCGCAGAGCGCAGACACAAAACAAACAGAATTTTACGCTTCTTTCACACATTCAACCAGTTTTTTACAAAAATAACAGACACATATTTTCTCACCTATTCTAATAAATAGGAAAACAAAACAGTTTGATCCTGCAGACTAAATTAATAAAGATATCCTTCTTTTTCTTCATATCATAATTAACTTTTTTAAACTAATTTTAAAATGCTGAGCTTCTAGTTAGCTTTGTGTCTAGAATATATTTAGCCTGTTATTTCTATATAACATATTCACCTGATTTTATCTGTGGAGAATTAGAGGAAAAGAATTGTAATTCTGTTTAAGGAAATAAATCGCCTGGCCAGTACGATAAACATCCTTATTATTCCAGTGACTGGACTGTTTACAAAAATAATTCATCCTTTCTTTATTCTTTTTCTCCACAGATACCCAAAACTTTCCCCTTTCCAGTGTTAATTAGTTTATATTATAATGGGGGTGTACACCTTTTAAAAATTAAATTTCAACATGAGCAATTAATTATATTCTTATTTTAGAAGCACTTGCCCTGAATAGTAATTTTATATACATACAATAAACCGGTATTCTTATTATACAATGCATATAACACTTTCACATGGATAGAATTCACTCAGATTCTTACAAGCACACACACAGGGATTACTCAATCAATCAACCTTATTATCATATTCAAGCCTGAAAATGTAATAAAAACATTCTAAGGGAAAAAGAAACCTATACCTGTTATACTCTTGTATTTACACTCAATTTGTAATACATAAGACTCCCTGAACTTTTCAATCCAGACGGAAAAATATTATTAATTCAACTTAATATACACTCATACTTGGTTAATGTGGCACAAATAATTTGGGTTTGCATGTCTTAAAATTAGATTGGAAAAATTATATTTGTCTGTCTTTCTCTCTCCTAAGAGCTCTGCTGCTGACTTGCTAACAACATTTCAACAAAAAGAAAACCATCTCTGTAACTTGTCCTATAAAACAAAATTCTTATTATTTCAACTTTCTAATTCTTGTCTCTCTCTTTTTTTCTTTTTCTTCTCTATCTGTCTACAACATTCCTGTGCCTTTCCTGTGTAACAAATCACTGGAGAGGGAAAAAAAAAGGTGGGGGCTAAAGCAGCTTATACATGCAGGCAACTTGAGAGGGAGACAGACAAAAAACAAAAAATCTTTTATCTTCCCAGCTTTGTTGCTGTGCTTGAGTGTTAATTGAGGCACCTATGCCACACTGCATTCATCCATAAGGGTTATTTTAACTCATCCTACACTACATTTCTTCATATACCTATATTCCCATAAACAACTTATAAAGGAATTTTATCTTAAGCATACAATAAGGTTAGTCTTATCATTCTTAATATCATCTGAACCTAAACAAGTATTATCTTATCCTAAATTACCATCATATCTGAGACACCTTATATAGTACAGCCCATTTCAATTAAACAATAGGGACTCCAACCCTTTGTTATATAAATCAGGGACTCAAACCATCGATTCTTCTGCCCTATAAAATTTAGGTTCTTTAGATTCGCAGAGAAATTGTGAGAAACAATTAAATACGTTTTTCTCACCTTTTTTCTGTGCAAATCCCACTTTTTTCTGACACCATTTGTTAGGTCCATCTACCTGACCAGACCTTAGAGCAGGTACCTTCTTTTACTCGACCCGGGGAGATTCATCACGCAGCTGCTATATGCTTCTGGTCTAAGATATGATAGTTACGAGCTCGGAGAAGCAAAGATTCAATACACACAAGGTGGTTGAGTTCTTTCCTCTGTTTAATATGTGGTCACGGTAGTTCTTTTATACCCAAGACAAGGACAATACATCGTGTGTCAATTTCATACATCTGTTACAAACTGAGTTCCCATGTATAGATCATACATCTAAAATGACATATACCATCTGGCCTAAATTGGTGGAAATAGGGATAAAAGGTCAATAACTACTAATGGGGTCAGAAACAAGACTAGTGGTCTTGTTTCTTATAATCTTATTTCTTATGTAATAGATATCCTGGGACAGCTGGTCCAAAGCTGAAATACTTTTACCATTTGGTCTTTGAGAGAAAAAAGCTTGACACATATTTATTTTAACCTGTTCAGTCCCTGAAAAGAACAGAGCTGACAGATACAGTTTTTAACCTTACAGATGGCATGTTCTTTGTTGTTTTGGGAGCCGCCTTCTTGGTGAACGTAATGGTAGCGGGTCACCCAACCGCCTGATCCATCCTTGAAGAGCTCCTTATCCATTGATATCAGGAATTCTCCATCTTCCATTGATGGTGTTTGCTTGTCGTCGTCCCTTGTTGTCTGGAACACAGTACACCCTAGGTAAACGGTGCATTTCTCTTGCTCGAGAACGTCTCCACATATTTTGGTGATACGCCTTTGTGTCTCTTTGTTAACTGCCCTCAGGAGGTTGTTTCTTTCCTGAACATGACAAAGAACAGTTATGGGGTTCGTTGCACTGTTTGTGGACCTTGGACACTCAGGATGTCCCTACTGAGCAGCAGCAAGATCTTGGTGCCTTGTTCTACCGGTGTGATGTAGTTGGCTATTCCTCTGAGGTGTGGATGATGGCGTGCCACGTCTGGTGTGGGAATCTCGTCCCTATACCCTCCCCCCCCCTTCCGAGACATCCGTGTGCAAAAGATATAAAGTCGAGCTAACGCCCTATCTCTCCTCCCCCCCCCCCCACCTGTTCCCTCTCCCTTCCCTTACTCAGTCGGGTCCACCAAGTGGTCTAGAGGCCTCGCTGCTCCCGGCGATGCCCTACTCTTAAGGGGGGAAAAAAAGGAAACATTTTATCTTAGGCAATGCTTATACTTTGTTATGTTGTTTGACTGTTTTTGCCAAATAAATATGTTAGGGGGAAAAAAAAAGATCCAGTTGCTGTGTGTAAGAAATGAAGACCAGTGTAAGGAGAACCATTTAGGATACACTCCATTTCATACATCAAAAAACTAACACATTTTAGCAGCAGAATGTATGAGTATATTTTTAAGCAGCAGTGTTTTCAAATATGTTTAAACTTTATGCATTAAATCAGACAGGATCTGCTGTCCTGCAAAGACTCAGAGGTGGGCTTATGGCTACAAGATCAAAGGGACATTTGTGCTAGAGGTGTGATCCCTTTTTTGTTAGCAGGAAAGGCTAAATGAAGCAACGATATCCTCAATTCAAAGGGTCCCTGTAACCTAGCCCATACTTAGTGGCATGGAGCCAGTGGGGGGCGGGGGGGGGGTTGAATAGTGAATGAGGAAAGATGGTTGTTTGGGCACATGCTCTCTCACTGTTCTGAAGCCAGAGAGCCCAGGTGTTGCCAACCAGGGATAAAATTCCAATGCCACTGGTTGGAGGGCAAGCTGTGGGACTGCCTCTCCTACAGGGTATAAGACAGCTAGCCCCATCCCAGAACTCTGTCTGATGTGGTTCCATCTAAGTTCCATCTTGTAAGAAATTCCCAGAATTCCAAGCTCTAAGTAAGTCGTCTTAATTTCTCATAGGCTAAGTGTCCAGATACAAGACTCCAGCAGAAAGAGGCGACTTGAAGGAAAAGTTGCCTGGATTATGTGGCTGTTTGTTTTGCAACTAGGAAAGATTAGTTTTGTGTCCGAGTTTCCAAAGTCAGTGTGTCTTTCTTCTGTATATTGAGTAATATTGTGTGTCTGCCAATTTAAGTGAATAAATTACAATTGATTTCATCACTCGTTTTGCTCAATGAAATGATCCTGGTAATTAAGGTGTTAAAAGCTTGGTCTCCCGTGACAGGCTTTTTTAAACCACCGATAAAGGGGGAAACATGGTCATTTAGCCAACTGAAATGTATATCACTGAAGCTAATTGTCATCTCCTGAATCCATCCAATTATAATATAATCTTTCTTGATCCAACTAAGAACTTTAAAGATCTGATTTCTACTGCTGTGGGGAATGGCACCATGAGTATCAAAGAAGCAAGTATTTGAGGGTGGCACACCCTCGGATCCCAACGATATTCTTTTTACTTAAAGTGCACAAAAATCTACTTTGCCCACCAGGTCGACCTATAGTGTCGGGCATCGGGGGAGTGTGTGAGAACATCTGCACCTTCATCGATGCCTATCTCCAACCTCATGTAGTAAGTCTTCTGTCATGGAACAAGAACTACATTTCTGACTCACCCCCCTCTCTCCTTTGCAGCTTCTGCCTGTCAGATCTTATTCCCAGCTGCATGGAATTTGCACACACATACTGTGCCTGTGTAACATGCAACATTATTGCTACATGTTGTAGTTCCCTCAGACATTTTGTGAGTTGCCTTAGCAGCCCCAGCCTTTCTCCCAAATGGGCTAGTCTGCTTTCTCCCCCTCTGCTCTGCCCACAGATGGTCTGTCCCCAGGCTATCTTGCCTCCCAGCATACATTGGGACTTCCTTTCCACCATACCTCTGGACGAGTAAGTACCTTGCTGTAACTCCTGTACTGGTACTGTAGGATTATCTTTTCACCTACCTTTACTACCAATCACACACAGAGAGACTTTATCCCAACACCTATACCTCTACACAAGTCACTGTTTTTACCTGCTTTCTACAAATAAAGTAAAGAAAAGAAACAGACCTTGTCGTGCTTGGAAAGAGGGCCGAGTTGACACTATGAGCTAAATCATCTTACACATGACCTCTGGCTTCCAGAATAGTGAAAAGATATTGTGTGCCTTACAGACACTTACAGGAGCTGCTACTCCAGACTCCATGATAAAACAGAGCAGTCTCTGCAGACAAAAAAAAGCACCAAGTAGCTCAAACTGCACACAGCCTGCAGCCTTAACAGACAAGCAGCAGCTTTCACTGCACAGCAGCTTTGCAGAAAAACAGTGCTTCTTACACAAAACCTAACTGCCTTTCTCTGTCTGAGTTCACCCTCTGCACGACCCCATAGTGAGGAGCCACCATCTCACCTACCCCTGCGCACGTCCCCACGGCTAGTGCCATCAAGGGCCACGCCACCGGACATCCGCCAAGACACGGGTCAGAGCCACCGGACACCTGTGACTACAGCTACCCCCACGCTAAACGCTGCAGGACACCGCTCGGCATCATCTGAGACAGTCGCCCATCGCTGACACAGGTAACAGACCGCATGCCACACGCACTGGCTAAAGGCCTACACACACCTACAGCATGGCAGAACTCAAAGCCTCTCCAGACATCACGCAGGAGAGCGATCACTCAGACACAGAGACCGCTGCGCAACTGCAACAGGCACAGGCAGAGGCAAGGCCCAAACGGACAGTCACACTGACACAAAAGGCCCGCGAAAAATATGAGACTGACATTGAAGCGCACCGCGCTAAATTAGAGTTGGCCTGGAACACTACCATACTTGGAATACGCAATGTCGCCGGCGCTGGCAATTCTGTACAACAGCTCGAGCAGGCAATAACTCAATTAAAGATAGACCACTTATGCTACCAAGGGCTGTCAGAGGCATACGTCACTTACCTGGCCAGGGCTAACACCGGTAAAAGCCTGCAAGAAAGGGACTTACAGCACAATATTGACTTGACACGTGACAGCTGCGTGCGAACCGCCATAGCAGACGCCCAAAGCGAGAGAAAAGAGCTCCTCCTGGAGACCGCATCGCAGCGCTCAAACACATCCAGGCACTCATCAAGGTCAGCAAGATCAGCGCAATCTAACGCGTCCAGCGCAAGCGCTAACGCTACCAAGGCGCGAGCCACCGCAGAGGCCGCACGTGCCAGAGCCGAATATAGTCGCAGAGAGGCAGCCATAAGAACAGGAAGAGTGCGCATAGAAGAGGAGGAACAGACACCCGCCGCCACTGCTGCCGCTAATGCCGCTACGCGTAGGAAAGCCGAATTTGATGCGGAACTAGAGGCACTTGATCAAGAGAAGGAAGCCGCTGCCGCCATAGCCCAAGCTGAAGTCCTAGAAGCAGCCACGCAACAGGCCGGCGGGGAGCAACCGTGCAGGTGAAAAGCCTCAGTGGATCCAGCCCAGCGCACTGAAGACTACGTAAGGAGCCTCTTCAGTGTAAACACCAGCGCACTATCTCAACACGGATGGAGTGACTCCACAGACAACGAAGACTTGCTAGGCCCACGAGGAGAAGATGCTGTTCCTTCAATGGTACATGCTGCCTGGGATAGCCACAGCCGCAACAGTGATCCACACGCCAGCGCGCACACAGATGCACTAAAACAGGCTCGCAATCCAGGTACACCCACATGGGAGAGAACAGCCCCTCACACTGGCCAGCAGCCATCACGCGTCCACGCCAAGGAAGAGGCGACCTCACGGACCCTCCCAGCAACTACCTCAGAACGGGACAAACACGCCGATGTCTCAGGCCTGAAAGACATAGCCAAGTACATGATCCAGCGTGACCTGGTGCAAGCAGGGCTCATCAGCTTCGACGACCGCCCTGAGAACTACTGGATGTGGAAGTTCACATTCAAAGACGCAATCCACAGCTTGGACTTCTCAGCAAGGGAAGAGCTCAACCTGCTATTCAAGTTCCTGGGGAACGAATCCAGGGAGCACGCGAAGAGACTTCGGGCGGCGAACGCGCACCAACCCCAAGTAGGTCTTGACCTAGTGTGGGAAAGGCTAGAAGAGTCCTACGGCAGCCCCGAAGCAGTCGAGGATTCGCTCTTCAAAAGAGTCGACAGCTTCCCCAAGATCACAACTAAAGACTACTGGAAGTTGCGAGAGCTCGGAGACCTGCTGCAAGAACTGGACTTCGCAAGGAAAGACCATTCCTTAATAGGTCTCAACGCCCTAGACTCAGCTCGTGGAGTGAGACCCATCCTGGAGAAGCTACCCTTCAACCTCCAAGAAAAATGGATCTCACAAGGTTCCAAATACAAAAGGGAGAAGCAAGTCGTCTACCCCCCATTCTCATTCTTCGTGAGCTTCATCCGCGAAGCGGCAAGGACAAGGAACGATCCCAGTTTCATCTTAGGTGCGCAAACCACACACAGTGCAAGCAGCCTGAGGAATGAGAGACCCGTGGCGAGATACGGTAACACTCAAAAACCCATCTCGGTCCGCAGGACGGACGTGCCTCCCACGACCCAAACTACTCCCGATCAGTCGGTCGCCGGAGACAAGAAACCAAGGGACCTTAACAAAGAATGCCCTATACACAGAAGGCCGCATCCACTTAATGAGTGTATCGGATTCAGAATGAAACCCATAGAGGAGCGAAAGAACTTACTCAGGGAATGGGGAGCTTGTTTCAAATGTTGTGCTTCCACAACTCATTTATTCAAAGACTGTAAAGAAGAAATCAAATGTACGGTGTGCGAAAGTGACAAGCACGTGACATCGTTACCCCCAGAGGCGTCTCGACACCCCACCAACTCAACAACCCATCCTCCGTAGCGGAGCATGGCGGGGAGGAAGGAGAGCCAACATCCGTCACATCTCAGCGCACTGAGGTATGCGGAAAAGGTGGTGACAAAATGTCCTGCTCCAAAATATGCCTTGTCGCAGTGCACCCCCAGGGTCAACCTGAGAAGGCTATTCGGATGTATGCAATCCTCGACGACCAGAGCAACCGATCATTGGCGAAGACGGAGTTCTTCAACTTGTTCAACATACAAGACAATGCCTCACCCTACACCCTCAGAACCTGTGCAGGGTCAACTGAGTCAACAGGGAGAAGAGCAAGCGGTTACATCATATGTTCAGTGGATAACAGAGTGAAGATAGCTCTTCCCACAATCATCGAGTGCAACCACATGGCCACAAACAGGGACGAGATTCCCACACCAGACGTGGCCTGCCATTACCCCAACCTCAAAGGAATAGCCAACCACATCCGGCCGATAGAACAAGGCGCCAAGATCTTGCTGCTGCTCGGCAGGGACAGCATGAGGGTACATAAAGTCCGTAAACAGCATAACGGACCCCACAACGCGCCATACGCCCAAAGACTTGACCTAGGATGGGTGATAGTAGGCAACGCGTGCACCAAGAGCACGGGCAAGACTATGTTGACGCCCGCAGAACGGTGGTGACAGAATGTGGACACATCTCTCTCTAAACCATGTCCTGGCCATCTCCAAGTGACCGAAGGGCCAAGTGAAGAGAAAAACAAGGTCATACCCCTGAGATCAACAAAAACATCCTCGCATCGGGGGGATGTGACAATGGTTTGGGATGCTCAGCAGTCCAGACAGCTAATTACGATGAGTCGATTCCACCGAGGGAAGAAAGTAACCTCCCAAAGGTGACCGACAAAGGGATCGCCCAAAAGGCAATAAACGATCAAACAGTCCTCTCGCGAGCAATGGCACGACTAAGATGTACAGTTGTTCCTCTCCACAGAGTATCAAGTGACAAAGCAACCAGCTGCCACGGCTGGCATAGCCGCAAAAGATTGCGCCCACAGGTGAAGCCACAGTGTCAAAAAGACT
Source organism: Ascaphus truei (assembly GCF_040206685.1). Classification (NCBI taxonomy): domain Eukaryota; kingdom Metazoa; phylum Chordata; class Amphibia; order Anura; family Ascaphidae; genus Ascaphus; species Ascaphus truei. The sequence goes on along the minus strand of NC_134486.1, from coordinate 1,773,029 downwards.
GTCCTCTCACACGTCTAAAAAGAGACAGCCACAGAGACATTTCATAAAGGGATTTACTAGGACAAAAGAGACTGTTCTTCGTTACGTCCAGGGAGACAATAACCTCCCGATGGCAGTCAACAAAGAGACACAAAGGCGTTTCACCAAACTACGTGGAGATGTTCTCGTGCAAAAGAAATGCACCGATGACCTACGGTGCACAGCGTTCCAAACAAGGGACGGCAAACAAACACCATCGAGGGAAGATAGAGGATTCCCGAGGTTAACAGTCAAAGAGCTCTCTAAAGACGGACTAGGCAGTTGGGTGAACCCGCTACCATTCCGTTTACCAAGAAGGCGCTTCCCAAACAATGGAGAACATGCCATCTCTAGGTTCACTTCGCACCTCTGCGACCTACAAAGGGAACCAGAGACCAAAAACAACTTTGTGGCCTTCATCCAGAAGATATTCCTTACCGGCCACGCAAAGCCAGCACCTCTAATGGAGGAAGGTGAAGAATGCTGGTACCTCCAATCATCTGGGGCCTGCCACCTTCAGGTACCCGATCAAATCCGGGTAGTGTTCAGCCCCAGCACTCAGCTTCAGGGAGTCTCACTGAACGACGCCCTCTTTACTGGACTAGATTCGACAACCAGTCTCCCAGGAGTGTTGTTCCGCTTCCGCAAGGAGCCAAAAGCCATCTCCTTCTGCCAAACGCCAGGTGATAGAGCAACAGGCTACCACGACTGGCATACCTACAAGGGGATGCATTCTGTGGGTAAAACTACAGAGTCAAAAAGACTGTTCTCTCACAAGGCTAAAAGGAAACAGTGCCAGAGACCTTTACACAAAGACATTGTGGTGCAACCAGCAAACCTGGAGCTGTGCATCCACCCTGCATCCTTTGCCAAAGAACCTTGACCAAGGGACCTTGATACCAGTGATACCGGCCGGTGTCACATCGCTATGTGGACATGGACTCTTGCATCGTTTGAGAATGTGATGTTATCTTTGTTATGCATTGCACATATGTTCCACATAGTCTGTTATATAGTGGTATCTACAGATACCAGACGGGGAGTGTCATGGCACAAGAACTACATTTCTGACTCACCCCCCTCTCTCCTTTGCAGCTTCTGCCTGTCAGATCTTATTCCCAGCTGCATGGAATTTGCACACACATACTGTGCCTGTGTAACATGCAACATTATTGCTACATGTTGTAGTTCCCTCAGACATTCTGTGAGTTGCCATAGCAGCCCCAGCCTTTCTCTCAAATGGGCTAGTCTGCTTTCTCCCCCTCTGCTCTGCCCACAGATGGTCTGTCCCCAGGCTATCTTGCCTCCCAGCATACATTGGGACTTCCTTTCCACCATACCTCTGGACGAGTGAGTACCTTGCTGTAACCCCTGTACTGGTACTGTTGGATTATCTTTTCACCTACCTTTACTACCAATCACACACAGAGAGACTTTATCCCAAGACCTATACTTCTAGACAAGTGACTGTTTTTACCTGCTTTCTACAAATAAAGTAAAGAAAAGAAACAGACCTTGTCGTGCTTGGAAAAGAGGGCCGAGTTGACACTATCTGTGCTAAATCATCTTACACGTGACCTTTGCTTCCAGAATATCTTCCTTCATTTGTTAGGGATACTACAGATGTGTTAAGAATTCAAGATATTGTGGTATCTAAGCGGAACCTCTTGGTGACGTGACGTGGAGTCCCTATACTCTAACATAGCTCATGGGGATGGTATTGCAGCTACAGAATATTTTTTGAACATGTAGAATGCAGACACTAAAGGTACATGTGACATGGTCATTCTCTTCCTCTCCATCTTAACCCATAATTATTTTTTGTTTAAGTCAAAATATTATTTACAAATCAAGGGGACAGCGACGGGGAGCAAAATGTGCCCCATCGTATGCCAACCTCTTTTGGGCTGGTGGGAGAGAGGTTTTTTTTCTGACTAAATGACCTGCCACAATCGTCATATGCCCCTCTGGATCCGGTACATAGATGACGTCCTCTTCCTGTGGGAGGGGGGCGTCGCCAAATGTATCGGATTCATAGGGGTATTAAACAGGAATGACCTTAATATTCACCCGACACACAACATCTCTGATGCTCAGGTATCTTTTTTGGACCTCTACATCAGTATCACTATAGATCTAAAAATGGAGACAGATGTGTACAGGAAGAGCACAGCCACTAATAACCTGCCACATTTTGATAGCAACCCCCGGTGCCCATGAAGAGGGGGATACCGGTTGGACAGCTATATCTCCTCAAACGCAATTGTTCTAGCCCCACTTTGTTTTCCAGCAGAGCTAGAGAACTGCTAGGATTATTCTTGGAGAGAGGATATAGCCATAGGTCCTTTAAGAAAACTTGGCATAAGGTTAGGCACCAAGACCGTGAGCAACTTCCTATCCCCAAAGTGAGGCCAATCGGCACTGGTACACCTGCACCAGCTCGGTTTATTTCCACTTTCCATAAACACTGGGAGGAACTAAGAACTGTCATTCAGCGGCACTGGGGTTTTTTATAGGAAGACCAGAGCCGGTTACATGCCATCGGACTGAGAGTCCTGATGACTGCTCGCAGGGCATCTAACCTGAGAGACCAACTAGTTCATATTCACTTCCAGCAAAATTCCATTATTAAAATCCCATTACAGGCACATTTCATGGTGGAAAGTGCAATGCTGTGGATTTATTTCCAAGAAAAAAATCTTTTCTAACAGCAGTGGCACAAAAAACTGCGCAGTAATGGATATTTTCAATTGTAACTCTAGGGGACTGATCTATGCCTTTATCCTGCCCCTGTCACCTTCTTTATGTTGGGGTGACCTCACGGGAATTAAAGGTGCGGGTTCTAGAACACGCTGGGAATATTCGTAATGCCGGTTGGGGTTTATCCAGGGCAAAAAAACTCACCAGCGTGGCAGGACATTTTCATTCTCAGCATGCAGGATCCACAAGGGGTCTTCAGGCCTGGGGGTTGGAAAAGGTGTCATTGGGTAATAGGGGGAGTAACATCGAAACTCCGCTATTACGCCATGAATGCACATGGATTTTAAATTTGGATATGGTTTTTCCCAAAGGACTTAATGAGGATATGAGTTACTGTATGCATCCTTCCTTTGATGTCTGTTTTAGAGTAACAATACTTTGTGTGGTATTCTTTTGATACTTTGTGGTTGGTTCTTTCCTTCAGATATCTGCTCTGTAGCTGCTCATTATTTTTTAAACTGTTTTTTAGGCGTACTCTAGCTTGCTTCTGTGAAATCTGATTGAAAGGTTTTCTTTCCCCTCCATGTGTTAATTTAATTCTTTATTAGATGTAATTATCTCTAATCCTTTTCATGCATAGTGTATATAGTTTGCTTTTTTTCTTCTTTATTTATTAGTGTTGTTGCAATCCCATGTGTTACAGGACGATCTCTGATACTAATTACTTGCTTTCTCTATGTATTCTCTCACACCATAGACACACGCTTTCCCCTCCACCGAGTGATGTCATCCACTCACTACTTAAATCAGTATAGGAGGAATCAGCTGACACGCCCCTGACACGCCACTTCTGGCGAAACGCAGCGGTGGGCGTCTTCCACGATCGTCTCCTGACATAGACCATTGTATTCAGGCACCCCCCCCTCGGCACCCGGCTTCATATTGGACACTTCTTTTTGGCACAGCATGGCGAACCGCAGTGACTATGGATCTACTTTGGGCAACATCATCAAGCAGTGATAGTGATCACAGCGGTAACTTATGCAGTACTGCAGTGCATCTCAGCCCATTGTTTTACCAGCACCTTGATATGCAATCGTGCAATGGTAAAACTCTGTGTCTAGCCTTTTATATGTCATGTTTTCAATCCAGTACCCTCAGACCAGGTAGCAACTGGTTAAACATCTTCTTTGACCTCAGAAGATGTAATTTTTCTCTAGCAGGACAGTTTCCTCATTGAATGTGGGTGCTAAGAGATACCTTGTCCGGCCATTCTGTCCAGGCACCACAGGTATTTCTGGAATCTCAGATTATAATTGTAAGAGTACCTTCTGGGAATTGATATATTATATATCATTGTTACTCTTTAGGACATCTGGCTCAGCCATTTGCACCAATTTTAGCAAGAAGACTGTGTTTCCACTTGGTAGCAATTAGACACCACTTTGGAAGTTAATATCACACAATGCTGCATTTCAACAAACCCTCTGCTTACTTTTAGCTGCATCGTTGTATTGTTAGTTGATACTTATAGAGTATGCTCTGGGAATAGTGATGTGATACTGTTAGGAAATGATATGGTGTATCCGTTATATGCTCCACTTTCATTATTGCTGCAGTCCCATGAAGGACATATCTTTGTATAGCATGCAGCCATCTGTTTGCATTATACCCTGATTGCCCTACTTTCACTGCAGTTCTTTACCCCAAAGCCAGCGGTGCCTTTTAGTTGGGTGTGAGAGTGTTCTGCTATCTGCTCCCTTTCCCAGCACCGGGATAGCCGTGTGGCCTGCCTTTGATAATTTGATAGTTAGTTTAGCTCTATTGTGGCTAGACTACATATACACATATGTCATTATTACATTAACATATATTTACATTTTTGGAACAATCAGGTTTATTATGTGCATTAGAGAAGGTCCATTAAATGTTTTTTAGTGTTTTTATCTTTGTCTGTCATTAACTTCCCCGTCCATTGTTTAATGAATAAAGGAATTATTTTGTACCCACCTTCACGAGTGCCCCAGCTTGGAGTTTCTGTAGGTCTTGTCCTGTGGGACCTATCATTTCCTCTTGTATGTTATATATGAGTAATTACTTTGCCTGGTTTGACACGCATGCGCATCGCAGCATTAGAGTAGTTGCACCTTCCCCCCTTCTTGGGGATTTAGCGAGAAGGACTTCACATTCAATCCGAATTTCCAGTCTGAAAAAAAGAAAGAGGCATCCCTTTTTTTTCTCTCGACATGGGTTTATTAAATGAGTGATTTTAATCCCTGCTCACTCAGCACACTACAAGACGTGCGCACACTCGTCACTCATTCCTAGCGGCCAATGGTAGTGTTCTGTATTAGGTGGCATACTCTAATATTTATTTCGGGGTGGGAGGGGTTTCAAATGATTCTGATGAACTGATTCTGTACAGTTTATCAATGACACCTTTTTTATTTATTTTATGAAGGACTAGCTGAGAGACCCGGCGTTGCCTGGGAGTCACACTGTCCCCCCTCCCTCACACACTGTCCCCCCTCCCTCACACACTGTCACCCCCCCACACACACTGTCCCCCTCACCCACACACACACTGTCCCCCTCACCCACACACACACTGTCCCCCCTCTCCCCTCCACACACACTGTCCTCCCCTACACACACACACACACACACACACACACACACACACACACACACACACACACACACACACACACACACACACACACACACACACACACACACACACACACACACACACACACACACTGTCCCCCCCTCCCCTCCACCCACACTGTCCCCACCTCCCCCACACCCACACTGTCCCCACCTCCCCCACACACACACTGTCCCCCCCACACACACACACTGTCCCCCCCCCCCCCCACACACACTGTCCCCCCCTCCCCCACACACACTGTCCCCCCCTCCCCCACACACACACTGTCCCTCCCCCGGCGCCCGCTTGGTCCCCCGTGACTCGCGCGCCCCCCCCACCCCGTGTCCTCCAGAGGAGGAGCGTGCGGGCCGGTTCCGATGGTGTTTGGCGGGAGATGTGTAGCGTGCGGTGTCCGGAGGAGCGTGCGGGCCGGTGCCGATGGTGTTTGGCGGGAGATCTGTGGTGTGCGGTGGCCTTCGGAGGAGCTCCGTGTGGGCCGGTGCCGATGGTGTTTGGCGCATAAAGTCAGTACCTAGCATAGGTGTGTTTGTTTGTTGGTGGCGTTCCGGCGTGGTAGAGGTGAAGTGGAGGGGTGTTGGCAGTGTAGTCCGCGGCCCGTAGAGGGGCTTCGGTAGCGGGAGATGTGTGGCGTGCGGTGTCCTCCGGGGGGGGGGTGGGGTTGGTGTTGTGTGAATGTCTGTAATGTTGCAGTGGTGAAACCAATGTTGATATAGTTTGGTGTGTAGGTGATTGTGCGGTGTTGGTGTGAATGTGTGTAAAGATTCTGTACCTGATTCCGCAGTTCTGTGGTAGCAGGCTGTGAGGGTTTTCTGGGTTCAGAGCTGTGAAGCGTGGCCCCAGAGCAGTGAGGGGTAGGTGCTGTGAAGCGTGGTGGGACAGTGTGGCAGTGGTAGCTCAGTGAGGGGTGGGACAGTGTGGCAGTGGTGTTGGACGCAGGCCAATGAGAGTCAGTGAGGGGTGGGACAGTGTGGCATTGGTGTTGGCCGCAGGCCAATGAGAGGTGTGTGGGGCCGGGCATGGCCTGAGGCGGAGTGACAGGCCAAAGGTGCAATGCGATTGGCCCTAGGGACGCAGACATACAGTGCTTTCAGAAATATATAGTAGATTGATTTTGCCAAACTAACCTTATTTGTTTCTTTGAGGAGGTAAGTAGGAATTTAGACCAGGGTAATGCAGTTGATGTGGTCTTCTTAGATTTTGCAAAGGCTTTTGATACGGTTTCACACAAGAGGTTGGTGTACAAAATAAAGAAAATTGGACTCAGTAATAATATATGCACCTGGATTGAAAACTGGTTAAAGGACAGACAATGATGTTCATTAATGACCTTGAGGTTGGGATCGAGAGCAAAGTCTCCATCTTTGCTGATGATACTAAATTGTGTAAGGTAATAGAATCAGAGCAGGATGTAATTTCTCTTCAGAAGGACTTGGAGAGACTGGAAATGTGGGCAGGTAAATGGCAAATGAGGTTTAATACAGATAAATGTAAGGTTATGCATTTGGGATGCAAGAATAAAAAGGCGACTTACAAATTAAATGGAGATATATTGGGGGGAATCCTTGATGGAGAAGGATTTAGGAGTGCTTGTAGACAGCAGGCTTAGCAATAGTGCCCAATGTCATGCAGTAGCTGCAAAGGCAAACAAGATCTTATCTTGCATCAAATGGGCAATGGATGGAAGGGAAGTAAACATAATTATGCCCCTTTACAAAGCATTAGCAAGACCATGCCTTGAATATGGAGTACAATTTTGGGCACCAATCCTTAGAAAAGACATTATGGAACTAGAGAGAGTGCAGAGAAGAGCCACCAAATTAATAAAGGGGATGGACATTCTAACTTATGAGGAGAGGCTAGCTAAATTAGATTTATTTACATTAGAAAAGAGGCGTCTAAGAGGGGATATGATAACTATATACAAATATATTCAGGGACAATACAAGGAGCTTTCAAAAGAACTATTCATCCCACGGGCAGTACAAAGGACTAGGGGCCATCCCTTAAGGTTGGAGGAAAGAAAATTTCACCAGCAACAAAGGAAAGGGTTCTTTACAGTAAGGGCAGTTAAAATGTGGAATTCATTACCCATGGAGACTGTGATGGCAGATACAATAGATTTGTTCAAAAATAGGTTGGACATCTTTTTAGATGGGAAAGGTATACAGGGATATACCAAATAAGTATACATGGGAAGGATGTTGATCCAGGGATTCATCCGACTGCCAATTCTTGGAGTCAGGAAGGAATTAATTTTTCCCCTTAATGGGGTTTTTTGTTTGCCTTCCTCTGGATCAATAAGTAAGTATAGATATAGAATACAGTATCTGTTGTCTAAATTTAGCATAGGTTGAACTTGATGGACGTACGTCTTTTTTCAACCTCATCTACTATGTAACTATGTAACTATGAAATGGCCAAATAACTTTAGCTATAGTACTACTGTAAGTGTATAGACAGTTAAACCATGAACACACCAAATAGTATATTTAAAGAATGAACATTTTTATTTGTACAGGATAATAAAGGAAAAAGGAATAATACAAAAATACAACGTATATACCTGTAGTTTTACAGTTATATATAGTTAGACAGTAGTTATACTTTATAGACAGTAGTTAAATACTTTAATGTGTGCACACAGTACAGTATGTGACAAATACTTTAATGCCCTAATCCTGGTGACATTTTTCTTTCTTTCAGAGATGCAGCACTTTAGGTTTTTGGGTGTGTGGGTGTTTTTGTTTTTTTGGGGGGGGTTTCAGGGGAAGGGAATTCACATGCATGTCAGTGGCGGTGTGTGAGATGCAGAACTACAGGAAGGGGGGGTGGCTGTGTGTGTGCAGGTCAGTGGCTGTGTGAGTGTGTATACTGTAGAAGTCAGTGGCTGTGCGAGTGTGCAGGTCAGTGGCTGTGCAGGTCTGTCTGTGCAGGTCACTGGCTGTGTGAGTGTCTATGCAGGTCAGTGGCTGTGCAGGTCAGTGGCTGTGTGTGTGTGTGTCTGTGCAGGTCAGTGGCTGTGTGTATGTGTCTGTGCAGGTCAGTGGCTGTGTGTGTCTGCACAGGTCAGTGGCTGTGCGAGTCTCTGCACAGGTCAGTGGCTGTGTGAGTCTGTGCAGGTCATTGGCTGTGTGAGTCTGTGCAGGTCAGTGGCTGTGGGAGTGTGTGTGTGTGTCTGTGCAGGTCGGTGTGTGTAATGTGTGCACACAGTACAGTATGTGACAAATACTTTAATGCCCTAATCCTGGTGACATTTTTCTTTCTTTCAGAGATGCAGCACTTTAGGTTTTTGGGTGTGTGGGTGTTTTTGTTTTTTTGGGGGGGGTTTCAGGGGAAGGGAATTCACATGCATGTCAGTGGCGGTGTGTGAGATGCAGAACTACAGGAAGGGGGGGTGGCTGTGTGTGTGCAGGTCAGTGGCTGTGTGAGTGTGTATACTGTAGAAGTCAGTGGCTGTGCGAGTGTGCAGGTCAGTGGCTGTGCAGGTCTGTCTGTGCAGGTCACTGGCTGTGTGAGTGTCTATGCAGGTCAGTGGCTGTGCAGGTCAGTGGCTGTGTGTGTGTGTGTCTGTGCAGGTCAGTGGCTGTGTGTATGTGTCTGTGCAGGTCAGTGGCTGTGTGTGTCTGCACAGGTCAGTGGCTGTGCGAGTCTCTGCACAGGTCAGTGGCTGTGTGAGTCTGTGCAGGTCATTGGCTGTGTGAGTCTGTGCAGGTCAGTGGCTGTGGGAGTGTGTGTGTGTGTCTGTGCAGGTCGGTGTGTGCAGGTCTGTCTGTGTGGTTGTCTGTGCAGGTCAGTGACTGTGTGTGTCTGTGTAGGTCAATGGCTGTGTGTCTGTGCAAGTCAGAGAGAATGGGCGGGGAGTAGAGAGAATGGAGGAGGGGGCAGAGAGAATGAGGGGGGAGAGAATGGAGGAGGGGAATAAGAGAGAGAGAGAGAGAGAGAATGGAGAAGTGGAGGAAGAGAGAGAGTGAGAGAATGGGGGAGGGAAGGGAGAGAATGGGTGGGAAGGGGGAGGAAAAGGAGAGACTGGGGGTGGAGAGGGATAATGGGGAAGGAAATGGAGGGAATAGGGGAGAGAGAGAATGGGGGAGGGAGAGAGACTGGGGGAGGGGGGAAGAGAATGAGGGGAAGGGCGAGAGAACAGGAGTGAGGGTGAGGGAAAATGGGGGTGGTGAGGGATAGAGACAATGGGGGGAAGGTAGAGAGAGAATGGAAAGAGGTAGAATGAATAATACAGCATCAATGGTGACAGATAAATATACATAGTTACATAGTATAGCCTGGCCTTCGACAGCTATTGCTAATTCTGGGCCTTTCCTCTGTCAGTCCTGTTTGTACAGGCAGTGGAAAGGTTAATTCCTTCAGTTGGCCTGTTTGTGCATTTTAGCTCTGAGTATGTAGCAATATTCAGGGGCGGGCCTGGCAACATGAGGTATGTCAATCAAAGGGGTGGATATGGGTTGGAACGCCCCCTGCTGTGTGTGGGCCAATCTGTATCCAGCTTTGTATTGTAATGATTCAAAGTTAGAGACACTCCCCTGAGATGTCCACATTGGGATATACCTCCTAAAATAAGTTATCAGTTAGGATGAGGAGTTAGTCTGAGAAGAGATATTGAGTAGAGCTGATAGAGAAGCCTTCTCTCCCTCTTACCCCACCTGGGTAAGGAGGGAGGGGAGTTACAGACATGTACATGCAGAAGTAGCAGCAGCCAGAGGAGTACAGACATGTACATGCAGGAGCAGCAGCACCCAGAGGAGCACAGACGTGTACATGCAGGAGCAGCAGCACCCAGAGGAGCACAGACATGTACATGCAGGAGCAAAAGCACCCAGATAAGCACAGACATGTACATGCAGGAGCAGCAGCACCCAGAGGAATACAGACATGTACATGCAGGGGCAGCAGCACCCAGAGGAGCACAGACGTGTACATGCAGGAGCAGCAGCACCCAGAGGAGCACAGACATGTACATGCAGAAGCCGCAGCACGCAGAGGAGCGCTGACATGTACATGCAGGAGCCGCAGCACCCAGAGGAGCGCAGACATGTACATGCAGGAGCAGCAGCACCCAGAGGAGCGCAGAAATGTACATGCAGGAGCAGCACCCAGAGGAGCACAGACATGTACATGCAGGAGCAGCAGCACCCAGAGGAGCACAGACATGTACATGCAGGAGCCGCAGCACCCAGAGGAGCACAGACATGTACATGCAGGAGCAGCAGCACCCAGAGGAGCACAGACATGTACATGCAGGAGCAGCAGCACCCAGAGGAGCACAGACATGTACATGCAGGAGCAACAGCACCCAGAGGAGCACAGACATGTACATGCAGGAGCAGCAGCACCCAGAGGAGCGCAGACATGTACATGCAGGAGAAGCAGCACCCAGAGGAGCGCAGACATGTACATGCAGGAGCAGCAGCACCCAGAGGAGCACAGACATGTACATGCAGGAGCAGCAGCTCTCCCAGCACCCAGAGGAGCACAGACATGCACATGCAGGAGCAGCACCCAGAGGAGCACAGACATGTACATGCAGGAGCAGCAGCACCCAGAGGAGCACAGACATGTACATGCAGGAGCAGCAGCTCTCCCAGCACCCAGAGTGGCACAGACATGCACATGCAGGAGCAGCACCCAGAGGAGCACAGACATGTACATGCAGGAGCAGCAGCACCCAGAGGAGCACAGACGTGTACATGCAGGAGCAGCAGCACCCAGAGGAGCACAGACGTGTACATGCAGGAGCAGCAGCACCCAGAGGAGCACAGACGTGTACATGCAGGAGCAGCAGCACCCAGAGGAGCGCAGACGTGTACATGCAGGAGCAGCAGCACCCAGAGGAGCGCAGACGTGTACATGCAGCAGCAGCAGCACCCAGAGGAGCGCAGACGTGTACATGCAGGAGCAGCAGCACCCAGAGGAGCGCAGACGTGTACATGCAGGAGCAGCAGCACGCAGAGGAGCACAGACATGTACATGCAGGAGCAGCAGCACCCAGAGGAGCACAGACATGTACATGCAGGAGCAGCAGCACCCAGAGGAGCACAGACATGTACATGCAGGAGCAGCAGCTCTCCCAGCACCCAGAGGAGCACAGACATGCACATGCAGGAGCAGCACCCAGAGGAGCACAGACATGTACATGCAGGAGCAGCAGCACCCAGAGGAGCACAGACATGTACATGCAGGAGCAGCAGCACCCAGAGGAGCACAGACATGTACATGCAGGAGCAGCAGCACCCAGAGGAGCACAGACATGTACATGCAGGAGCAGCAGCTCTCCCAGCACCCAGAGTGGCACAGACATGCACATGCAGGAGCAGCAGCACCCAGAGGAGCACAGACATGTACATGCAGGAGCAGCAGCACCCAGAGGAGCACAGACGTGTACATGCAGGAGCAGCAGCACCCAGAGGAGCACAGACGTGTACATGCAGGAGCAGCAGCACCCAGAGGAGCACAGACGTGTACATGCAGGAGCAGCAGCACCCAGAGGAGCACAGACGTGTACATGCAGGAGCAGCAGCACCCAGAGGAGCACAGACATGTACATGCAGGAGCAGCAGCTCTCCCAGCACCCAGAGGAGCACAGACATGCACATGCAGGAGCAGCACCCAGAGGAGCACAGACATGTACATGCAGGAGCAGCAGCACCCAGAGGAGCACAGACATGTACATGCAGGAGCAGCAGCACCCAGAGGAGCACAGACATGTACATGCAGGAGCAGCAGCACCCAGAGGAGCACAGACATGTACATGCAGGAGCAGCAGCTCTCCCAGCACCCAGAGTGGCACAGACATGCACATGCAGGAGCAGCAGCACCCAGAGGAGCACAGACATGTACATGCAGGAGCAGCAGCACCCAGAGGAGCACAGACGTGTACATGCAGGAGCAGCAGCACCCAGAGGAGCACAGACGTGTACATGCAGGAGCAGCAGCACCCAGAGGAGCACAGACGTGTACATGCAGGAGCAGCAGCACCCAGAGGAGCACAGACGTGTACATGCAGGAGCAGCAGCACCCAGAGGAGCACGGACGTGTACATGCAGGAGCAGCAGCACCCAGAGGAGCGCGGACGTGTACATGCAGGAGCAGCAGCACCCAGAGGAGCGCAGACATGTACATGCAGGAGCAGCAGCACCCAGAGGAGCACAGACATGTACATGCAGGAGCAGCAGCACCCAGAGGAGCGCAGACATGTACATGCAGGAGCAGCAGCACCCAGAGGAGCGCAGACGTGTACATGCAGGAGCAGCAGCACCCAGAGGAGCACAGACGTGTACATGCAGGAGCAGCAGCACCCAGAGGAGCACAGACGTGTACATGCAGGAGCAGCAGCACCCAGAGGAGCACAGACATGTACATGCAGGAGCAGCAGCACCCAGAGGAGCAGACATGTACATGCAGGAGCAGCAGCTCTCCCAGCACAGTGCCTGGGGAATGTTACTGTGCTGCTGCTGCTGTGTGTCACTGCCTCTGTATCCTGTGTATAAAACTACAACTCCCAGCATGCCTCAGTGTGAGCATGCGCAGCAGCACACAGGGCTGTGACCCGGATGTAGCAGCCAGTGACACAGGGAGGATATGGATACAGGTAACCCTGCAATATACTCACATATCAGCTGTACCCCTCTATATGTGTCTCTTACATACATGTGTATGGGAGCTGCAGCCTGGCACAGACACTAATGTGCTGGGGGGGATACAGGGGGTAATCACAGGGAGCAGCAAGGAGCAGGTAACCCTGCAATATACTCACATATCAGCTGTACCCCTCTATATGTGTCTCTTACATACATGTGTATGGGAGCTGCAGCCTGGCACAGACACTAATGTGCTGGGGGGATACAGGGGGTAATCACAGGGAGCAGCAAGGAGCAGGTAACCCTGCAATATACTCACATATCAGCTGTACCCCTCTATATGTGTCTCTTACATACATGTGTATGGGAGCTGCAGCCTGGCACAGACACTAATGTGCTGGGGGGATACAGGGGGTAATCACAGGGAGCAGCAAGGAGCAGGTAACCCTGCAATATACTCACATATCAGCTGTACCCCTCTATATGTGTCTCTTACATACATGTGTATGGGAGCTGCAGCCTGGCACAGACACTAATGTGCTGGGGGGATACAGGGGGTAATCACAGGGAGCAGCAAGGAGCAGGTAACCCTGCAATATACTCACATATCAGCTGTACCCCTCTATATGTGTCTCTTACATACATGTGTATGGGAGCTGCAGCCTGACACAGACACTAATGTGCTGGGGGGGATACAGGGGGTAATCACAGGGAGCAGCAAGGAGCAGGTAATCCTGCAATATACTCACATATCAGCTGTACCCCTCTATATGTGTCTCTTACATACATGTGTATGGGAGCTGCAGCCTGGCACAGACACTAATGTGCTGGGGGGATACAGGGGGTAATCACAGGGAGCAGCAAGGAGCAGGTAATCCTGCAATATACTCACATATCAGCTGTACCCCTCTATATGTGTCTCTTACATACATGTGTATGGGAGCTGCAGCCTGGCACAGACACTAATGTGCTGGGGGGATACAGGGGGTAATCACAGGGAGCAGCAAGGAGCAGGTAATCCTGCAATATACTCACATATCAGCTGTACCCCTCTATATGTGTCTCTTACATACATGTGTATGGGAGCTGCAGCCTGGCACAGACACTAATGTGCTGGTGGGATACAGGGGGTAATCACAGGGAGCAGCAAGGAGCAGGTAACCCTGCAATATACTCACATATCAGCTGTACCCCTCTATATGTGTCTCTTACATACATGTGTATGGGAGCTGCAGCCTGGCACAGACACTAATGTGCTGGGGGGGATACAGGGGGTAATCACAGGCAGCAGCAAGGAGCAGGTAATCCTGCAATATACTCACATATCAGCTGTACCCCTCTATATGTGTCTCTTACATACATGTGTATGGGAGCTGCAGCCTGGCACAGACACTAATGTGCTGGGGGGGATACAGGGGGTAATCACAGGGAGCAGCAAGGAGCAGGTAATCCTGCAATATACTCACATATCAGCTGTACCCCTCTATATGTGTCTCTTACATACATGTGTATGGGAGCTGCAGCCTGGCACAGACACTAATGTGCTGGGGGGGATACAGGGGGTAATCACAGGGAGCAGCAAGGAGCAGGTAATCCTGCAATATACTCACATATCAGCTGTACCCCTCTATATGTGTCTCTTACATACATGTGTATGGGAGCTGCAGCCTGGCACAGACACTAATGTGCTGGGGGGGATACAGGGGGTAATCACAGGGAGCAGCAAGGAGCAGGTAACCCTGCAATATACTCACATATCAGCTGTACCCCTCTATATGTATCTCTTACATACATGTGTATGGGAGCTGCAGCCTGGCACAGACACTAATGTGCTGGGGGGGATACAGGGGGTAATCACAGGGAGCAGCAAGGAGCAGGTAACCCTGCAATATACTCACATATCAGCTGTACCCCTCTATATGTGTCTCTTACATACATGTGTATGGGAGCTGCAGCCTGGCACAGACACTAATGTGCTGGGGGGGATACAGGGGGTAATCACAGGGAGCAGCAAGGAGCAGGTAATCCTGCTATATACTCACATATCAGCTGTACCCCTCTATATGTGTCTCTTACATACATGTGTATGGGAGCTGCAGCCTGGCACAGACACTAATGTGCTGGGGGGATACAGAGGGTAATCACAGGGAGCAGCAAGGAGCAGGTAACCCTGCAATATACTCACATATCAGCTGTACCCCTCTATATGTGTCTCTTACATACATGTGTATGGGAGCTGCAGCCTGGCACAGACACTAATGTGCTGGGGGGATACAGGGGGTAATCACAGGGAGCAGCAAGGAGCAGGTAACCCTGCAATATACTCACATATCAGCTGTACCCCTCTATATGTGTCTCTTACATACATGTGTATGGGAGCTGCAGCCTGGCACAGACACTAATGTGCTGGGGGGATACAGGGGGTAATCACAGGGAGCAGCAAGGAGCAGGTAATCCTGCAATATACTCACATATCAGCTGTACCCCTCTATATGTGTCTCTTACATACATGTGTATGGGAGCTGCAGCCTGGCACAGACACTAATGTGCTGGGGGGGGGGATACAGGGAGTAATCACAGGCAGCAGCAAGGAGCAGGTAACCCTGCAATATACTCACATATCAGCTGTACCCCTCTATATGTGTCTCTTACATACATGTGTATGGGAGCTGCAGCCTGGCACAGACACTAATGTGCTGGGGGGGATACAGGGGGTAATCACAGGCAGCAGCAAGGAGCAGGTAACCCTGCAATATACTCACATATCAGCTGTACCCCTCTATATGTGTCTCTTACATACATGTGTATGGGAGCTGCAGCCTGGCACAGACACTAATGTGCTGGGGGGGATACAGGGGGTAATCACAGGGAGCAGCAAGGAGCAGGTAACCCTGCAATATACTCACATATCAGCTGTACCCCTCTATATGTGTCTCTTACATACATGTGTATGGGGGCTGCAGCCTGGCACAGACACTAATGTGCTGGGGGGATACAGGGGGTAATCACAGGGAGCAGCAAGGAGCAGGTAACCCTGCAATATACTCACATATCAGCTGTACCCCTCTATATGTGTCTCTTACATACATGTGTATGGGAGCTGCAGCCAGGCACAGACACTAATGTGCTGGGGGGATACAGGGGGTAATCACAGGGAGCAGCAAGGAGCAGGTAATCCTGCAATATACTCACATATCAGCTGTACCCCTCTATATGTGTCTCTTACATACATGTGTATGGGGGCTGCAGCCTGGCACAGACACTAATGTGCTGGGGGGATACAGGGGGTAATCACAGGGAGCAGCAAGGAGCAGGTAACCCTGCAATATACTCACATATCAGCTGTACCCCTCTATATGTGTCTCTTACATACATGTGTATGGGAGCTGCAGCCTGGCACAGACACTAATGTGCTGGGGGGGGATACAGGGGGTAATCACAGGGAGCAGCAAGGAGCAGGTAATCCTGCAATATACTCACATATCAGCTGTACCCCTCTATATGTGTCTCTTACATACATGTGTATGGGAGCTGCAGCCTGGCACAGACACTAATGTGCTGGGGGGGATACAGGGGGTAATCACAGGGAGCAGCAAGGAGCAGGTAATCCTGCAATATACTCACATATCAGCTGTACCCCTCTATATGTGTCTCTTACATACATGTGTATGGGAGCTGCAGCCTGGCACAGACACTAATGTGCTGGGGGGGATACAGGGGGTAATCACAGGGAGCAGCAAGGAGCAGGTAACCCTGCAATATACTCACATATCAGCTGTACCCCTCTATATGTGTCTCTTACATACATGTGTATGGGAGCTGCAGCCTGGCACAGACACTAATGTGCTGGGGGGGATACAGGGGTAATCACAGGGAGCAGCAAGGAGCAGGTAACCCTGCAATATACTCACATATCAGCTGTACCCCTCTATATGTGTCTCTTACATACATGTGTATGGGAGCTGCAGCCTGGCACAGACACTAATGTGCTGGGGGGGATACAGGGGGTAATCACAGGGAGCAGCAAGGAGCAGGTAACCCTGCAATATACTCACATATCAGCTGTACCCCTCTATATGTGTCTCTTACATACATGTGTATGGGAGCTGCAGCCTGGCACAGACACTAATGTGCTGGGGGGATACAGGGGGTAATCACAGGGAGCAGCAAGGAGCAGGTAACCCTGCAATATACTCACATATCAGCTGTACCCCTCTATATGTGTCTCTTACATACATGTGTATGGGAGCTGCAGCCTGGCACAGACACTAATGTGCTGGGGGGATACAGGGGGTAATCACAGGGAGCAGCAAGTAGCAGGTAATCCTGCAATATACTCACATATCAGCTGTACCCCTCTATATGTGTCTCTTACATACATGTGTATGGGAGCTGCAGCCTGGCACAGACACTAATGTGCTGGGGGGGATACAGGGGGTAATCACAGGGAGCAGCAAGGAGCAGGTAACCCTGCAATATACTCACATATCAGCTGTACCCCTCTATATGTGTCTCTTACATACATGTGTATGGGAGCTGCAGCCTGGCACAGACACTAATGTGCTGGGGGGGATACAGGGGGTAATCACAGGCAGCAGCAAGGAGCAGGTAACCCTGCAAAATACTCACATATCAGCTGTACCCCTCTATATGTGTCTCTTACATACATGTGTATGGGAGCTGCAGCCTGGCACAGACACTAATGTGCTGGGGGGGATACAGGGGGTAATCACAGGGAGCAGCAAGGAGCAGGTAATCCTGCAATATACTCACATATCAGCTGTACCCCTCTATATGTGTCTCTTACATACATGTGTATGGGAGCTGCAGCCTGGCACAGACACTAATGTGCTGGGGGGGATACAGGGGGTAATCACAGGGAGCAGCAAGGAGCAGGTAACCCTGCAATATACTCACATATCAGCTGTACCCCTCTATATGTGTCTCTTACATACATGTGTATGGGAGCTGCAGCCTGGCACAGACACTAATGTGCTGGGGGGATACAGGGGGTAATCACAGGCAGCAGCAAGGAGCAGGTAATCCTGCAATATACTCACATATCAGCTGTACCCCTCTATATGTGTCTCTTACATACATGTGTATGGGAGCTGCAGCCTGGCACAGACACTAATGTGTTGGGGGGATACAGGGGGTAATCACAGGCAGCAGCAAGGAGCAGGTAATCCTGCAATATACTCACATATCAGCTGTACCCCTCTATATGTGTCTCTTACATACATGTGTATGGGAGCTGCAGCCTGGCACAGACATTAATGTGCTGGGGGGATACAGGGGGTAATCACAGGCAGCAGCAAGGAGCAGGTAACCCTGCAATATACTCACATATCAGCTGTACCCCTCTATATGTGTCTCTTACATACATGTGTATGGGAGCTGCAGCCTGGCACAGACACTAATGTGCTGGGGGGATACAGGGGGTAATCAGGCAGCAGCAAGGAGCAGGTAACCCTGCAATATACTCACATATCAGCTGTACCCCTCTATATGTGTCTCTTACATACATGTGTATGGGAGCTGCAGCCTGGCACAGACACTAATGTGCTGGGGGGGATACAGGGGGTAATCACAGGGAGCAGCAAGGAGCAGGTAACCCTGCAATATACTCACATATCAGCTGTACCCCCCTATATGTGTATCTTACATACATGTGTATGGGAGCTGCAGCCTGGCACAGACACTAATGTGCTGGGGGGATACAGGGGTAATCACAGGGAGCAGCAAGGAGCAGGTAACCCTGCAATATACTCACATATCAGCTGTACCCCTCTATATGTGTCTCTTACATACATGTGTATGGGAGCTGCAGCCTGGCACAGGCACTAATGTGCTGGGGGGGATACAGGGGGTAATCACAGGGAGCAGCAAGGAGCAGGTAATCCTGCAATATACTCACATATCAGCTGTACCCCTCTATATGTGTCTCTTACATACATGTGTATGGGAGCTGCAGCCTGGCACAGACACTAATGTGCTGGGGGGGATACAGGGGGTAATCACAGGGAGCAGCAAGGAGCAGGTAACCCTGCAATATACTCACATATCAGCTGTACCCCTCTATATGTGTCTCTTACATACATGTGTATGGGAGCTGCAGCCTGGCACAGACACTAATGTGCTGGGGGGATACAGGGGGTAATCACAGGGAGCAGCAAGGAGCAGGTAACCCTGCAATATACTCACATATCAGCTGTACCCCTCTATATGTGTCTCTTACATACATGTGTATGGGAGCTGCAGCCTGGCACAGACACTAATGTGCTGGGGGGATACAGGGGGTAATCACAGGGAGCAGCAAGGAGCAGGTAATCCTGCAATATACTCACATATCAGCTGTACCCCTCTATATGTGTCTCTTACATACATGTGTATGGGAGCTGCAGCCTGACACAGACACTAATGTGCTGGGGGGGATACAGGGGGTAATCACAGGGAGCAGCAAGGAGCAGGTAACCCTGCAATATACTCACATATCGGCTGTACCCCTCTATATGTGTCTCTTACATACATGTGTATGGGAGCTGCAGCCTGGCACAGACACTAATGTGCTGGGGGGGATACAGGGGGTAATCACAGGGAGCAGCAAGGAGCAGGTAACCCTGCAATATACTCACATATCAGCTGTACCCCTCTATATGTGTCTCTTACATACATGTGTACGGGAGCTGCAGCCTGACACAGACACTAATGTGCTGGGGGGATACAGGGGGTAATCACAGGGAGCAGCAAGAAGCAGGTAATCCTGCAATATACTCACATATCAGCTGTACCCCTCTATATGTGTCTCTTACATACATGTGTATGGGAGCTGCAGCCTGGCACAGACACTAATGTGCTGGGGGGATACAGGGGGTAATCACAGGGAGCAGCAAGGAGCAGGTAATCCTGCAATATACTCACATATCAGCTGTACCCCTCTATATGTGTCTCTTACATACATGTGTATGGGAGCTGCAGCCTGGCACAGACACTAATGTGCTGGGGGGATACAGGAAGTAATCACAGGGAGCAGCAAGGAGCAGGTAATCCTGCAATATACTCACATATCAGCTGTACCCCTCTATGTGTGTCTCTTACATAGATGTGTATGGGAGCTGCAGCCTGGCACAGACACTAATGTGCTGGGGGGGATACAGGGGGTAATCACAGGGAGCAGCAAGGAGCAGGTAACCCTGCAATATACTCACATATCAGCTGTACCCCTCTATATGTGTCTCTTACATACATGTGTATGGGAGCTGCAGCCTGGCACAGACACTAATGTGCTGGGGGGGATACAGGGGGTAATCACAGGGAGCAGCAAGGAGCAGGTAACCCTGCAATATACTCACATATCAGCTGTACCCCTCTATATGTGTCTCTTACATACATGTGTATGGGAGCTGCAGCCTGGCACAGACACTAATGTGCTGGGGGGATACAGGGGGTAATCACAGGCAGCAGCAAGGAGCAGGTAACCCTGCAATATATTCACATATCAGCTGTACCCCTCTATATGTGTCTCTTACATACATGTGTATGGGAGCTGCAGCCTGGCACAGACACTAATGTGCTGGGGGGATACAGGGTGTAATCACAGGGAGCAGCAAGGAGCAGGTAACCCTGCAATATACTCACATATCAGCTGTACCCCTCTATATGTGTCTCTTACATACATGTGTATGGGAGCTGCAGCCTGGCACAGACACTAATGTGCTGGGGGGATACAGGGGGTAATCCCAGGGAGCAGCAAGGAGCAGGTAATCCTGCAATATACTCACATATCAGCTGTACCCCTCTATATGTGTCTCTTACATACATGTGTATGGGAGCTGCAGCCTGGCACAGACATTAATGTGCTGGGGGGGATACAGGGGGTAATCACAGGGAGCAGCAAGGAGCAGGTAACCCTGCAATATACTCACATATCAGCTGTACCCCTCTATATGTGTCTCTTACATACATGTGTATGGGAGCTGCAGCCTGGCACAGACACTAATGTGCTGGGGGGGATACAGGGGGTAATCACAGGGAGCAGCAAGGAGCAGGTAATCCTGCAATATACTCACATATCAGCTGTACCCCTCTATATGTGTCTCTTACATACATGTGTATGGGAGCTGCAGCCTGGCACAGACACTAATGTGCTGGGGGGGATACAGGGGGTAATCACAGGCAGCAGCAAGGAGCAGGTAATCCTGCAATATACTCACATATCAACTGTACCCCTCTATATGTGTCTCTTACATACATGTGTATGGGAGCTGCAGCCTGGCACAGACACTAATGTGCTGGGGGGATACATGGGGGTAATCACAGGCAGCAGCAAGGAGCAGGTAATCCTGCAATATACTCACATATCAGCTGTACCCCTCTATATGTGTCTCTTACATACATGTGTATGGGAGCTGCAGCCTGGCACAGACACTAATGTGCTGGGGGGGATACAGGGGGTAATCACAGGGAGCAGCAAGGAGCAGGTAACCCTGCAATATACTCACATATCAGCTGTACCCCTCTATATGTGTCTCTTACATACATGTGTATGGGAGCTGCAGCCTGGCACAGACACTAATGTGCTGGGGGGGGATACAGGGGGTAATCACAGGGAGCAGCAAGGAGCAGGTAACCCTGCAATATACTCACATATCAGCTGTACCCCTCTATATGTGTCTCTTACATACATGTGTATGGGAGCTGCAGCCTGGCACAGACACTAATGTGCTGGGGGGATACAGGGGGTAATCACAGGGAGCAGCAAGGAGCAGGTAACCCTGCAATATACTCACATATCAGCTGTACCCCTCTATATGTGTCTCTTACATACATGTGTATGGGAGCTGCAGCCTGGCACAGACACTAATGTGCTGGGGGGGATACAGGGGGTAATCACAGGGAGCAGCAAGGAGCAGGTAATCCTGCAATATACTCACATATCAGCTGTACCCCTCTATATGTGTCTCTTACATACATGTGTATGGGAGCTGCAGCCTGGCACAGACACTAATGTGCTGGGGGGATACAGGGGGTAATCACAGGCAGCAGCAAGGAGCAGGTAACCCTGCAATATACTCACATATCAGCTGTACCCCTCTATATGTGTCTCTTACATGTGTATGTGAGCTGCAGTCTGGCACAGACACTAATGTGCTGGGGGGGGGATACAGGGGGTAATCTTTCCCGTCTTTTGGGATTACCACTATGGTAGTGGTAAGGTGGGGTTGTGTGTGTATGTCACGGTAGCTTATGACAAGATATAATGAACACCAAATATCTGGGTTGAACTGAACGAGGCTTAGATATAATAAAATATAATTTATTCCTTAAATAAGGTGAACACAGCAATATAGTACAATTAACAGACAAGAAGATAACACTTACTTAGGGTTGGGGGAATGGAGAAGTATCAGCTAGCAATTCTCCATCAATCCAGTGACATTCCAGGTGGAATCAGAAGCACAACTAAAAACTGTAGGGTTGACACAGTTTATATACCTGTGCAACCCTATTCTTAACAATGAACACAGCCTATTGGTGAACAATTATCTAACGTGGAGACTAACAGACTAACCCATGCCCTCAGGTAACAGAGTTTGTTGATTGACTAATACTTAATCCCTAGACATTGGGTAACAATCAAGGCAGTTACTTTTTGATCACCGTGCTTAGGCCACTCAGCCATCTGCCCTTCATGACCCATTAGCCTAGCAAATGGCGTCTGCATTTTCAGAACAGATCCAAAATAAAATACATATACACTTTAATATCTACACATATTAATAAGTGCTATTCTGGTGGGCTCAGTGGGTTGACCTTTGCCAGTTTTTAATGCCTACAGTGACTCCACATATTGGCCAAATATGAACTCTCTGCGATCTCCAGAACTGGAGATACAGAAATGCACTTTAAAACATTAAAATACATGCTTATAATGAAACATGGGAACAGGGGAACATACATTTTCAAGGTACAACAAGGTGCAAACCTCATCCCTGGACCGTAGTCCAGTTAACCTCTTGTGTCTCTGATGAGGTCAGGGGATGGCCATATGGGGTGCAACCCCTTTAATACCGGGCCACCCCCTTTCTCCCTCTACAGGTAGCGCGAAGCATATCCCTAGGAGAGGGAAGGCCTAGTAGCATCTCATTGAATCCTTTGGTAAGAAATGGGAGGAGAGTTGTGGAATATTTATTGTAATAAAGATTAGAAAATCCATCCGGACCAAGGGCCTTCCCAATTTTCAGGGATTTTATTGCTTCCATAATTTCCAGGCTCTATAATTTTTTCAAGGTTTGTTATGTCATTTGGGTCTAGAGTGGGGAGTCGGCATTTTGCTAGGTAATTCCGGATCTTTATGGCTCTTTTCTCTTTAGCCGAGTCTCCCACTGGGCCTGGTAGATTGTAAAGGGATGTGTAGTAGTCCCTAAATGCATCACTTATAATTTTGGGGTTGTGGGATACTGAGCCATTTTTAGTGTGGATGTTATGAATTTTAGCTTTAGATTGTTTTTGCTTTAACTTGCGTGCCAGCATTCTATCTGCTTTGTTACTTTTTTCATAGTATTTCTGTTGAGTCCATCTTATAGCTCTTTCTGCGTTTGACACTAACAAAAGGTTTAGTTCGCCCCTCACTGAGATTATTTGCCTGTAATTTTTCCGGGAGGGGTTTGACTTGTGAATAAGTTCTAATTCTGATAGTTTTTGTATTAGTGTTTCAATTTGTTTTGTTTTTTCTTTTTTTTCTGAGAAGCCAGGGCAATCAGTTTGCCTCTTATCACTGATTTGTGGGCCTCCCAGAGGGTAAAAGAGGAAACCTCTGAGGTATTGTTTAATTCAAAGTATTGGGCCAGTTCTTTTTCTATTAGTTGGAAATTTTGTGGGTTCAGTAGTAGGGATTCAATCAAGGACCACGACCTTGTTTTATTTTGGGGGTGAGGCCAGCCAATTTGGTTATGAGCGTAGAGTTGTCTGACCAAGCAGAGGGGGCAATTACTGCTGAAGAAATATTATCGCTAATTTGTTGGTCTATTAGGATGTAGTCAATTCGAGAATAGCTATTATGGGGGTGAGAGAAAAAGGAGAAATCCTTTACATTGCTATTAACTAATCTCCAGGAGTCTACCAACAATAGATCCATGGTCATAGATACAAGTCCCCGAGTAGAGGGAGCTATTTTTTGTGGCGGGGCGGGACTGGGAGATTTATCTAGATTTGGGTCCATAATTGCATTTAGATCTCCTGCTAATATTAAAAGGCCTTTCTGAACAGAGAGAATTAAATTTGTTAGTTCCTGGAAAAAGGATTCTTGATTTTCATTAGGGGCATAAGTGTTGACTATTGTTATATCAGTGGAGTCCAGTGACCCTGTAATGATTCGAATTCTCCCAGCGAGATCACTTTTAATTTTATCTACTTTGAAGTTTAGATTTTTATGGAAAAGTGTCGCTACGCCATTTTTTTTCGTGGGAGCTGATGAGTGGTAAACTAGGGGGTAGTCATTGCTGAACAGCAGTGACTGATCCTCCTTTTTCAAATGAGTTTCTTGTAGCAGGATTATATCTCCTGCCTGTCTTTTGGCTTCCGAAAGGGCAACACGTCTCTTTCGGGGTGTGTTTAAGCCCTTGGTGTTTTGGGGTATTATATTAATCGGCATGGTGGTGGTTCAAGGTTCTATAATACAAATGAACAGAGTGATAACTTACATATAGTTGAAGAGTCGGTACATCCGTCTTTGGGAACGATCTGGTATGAGAACATATACAACGAAAGATATACATATTATTACATGGAAGTGGCAAATGCTTGCAGAACTTGGAGGAGGGGAGGGATAGAGAGGGAGGGGAGGGGTAAACCGAGGACCCCGGCTTCCAAACATTGTTTGTTGGGACCAGCCATAGTGGGACCCGTGGTGCGAGTCTCTCGCACTCACAGGTTAAATGAACGTGAGGGGGGCGCGCAGTGGCCCAGCGGCTCAGCGCCGCAGTGCTCCTTTATTTAGGAGCTAAGCTTTCAAAAAGGGAAAACAAAATCACCTCAAAGAGTGCGGGGCGGGTTGTGTGTGTGATCTTACACATCAGGGGAATAAAAGCAAGAATGGGGGGCATTGAACGTTATACCTGTTTACATCAACATATCCTTTCTCAATTTTAGAAGCATTAAGTAGGGTTGACTGGCAGCTATAGTTTGGCAGACTCTGCATTCATAGTCTACAGGGGGAGAGGGATAAATAACATGGAAGAAGTTACCTAAAACGTAACCTTTAATATTTTAACCTGTAATAGAGAATTGGTAGCTGAACTTTGGGAGACCAATTCTATTATAGACAACATATAGACTTATATTGCAAATACACTTTTATCTAGAAAACTGTTCCAAACAAACATTGTATATCAGTCCCTTTTAAGTGCTCGGGTTAGTTCAAACTGATTATCAAACTTTGAATGTCTCGAACTTGTGGGTAACTTGGGAGAACAGTTTCACAATTAGCAAGGAAATAACCTGGATTTTGGGACTTGTACGTTCTAGAAACTTAAAAACTAAACTCTGCAACTTCTTGATGTACAGGTTGTCGTGATCGTTGTGGCTTGATCGAGTTGGTCGACGTGTTCCAGGTACCGTGACCGTTGGTTAGTTTTTAGGTGGGTTACTGGAGTGGGCCACGTCTCGCTTAGTACCTTAAGTCCAGACCACGTTTAGGCTTGTCTGCCATCTTAAATGGGTATTAAGTAAGTTTCCAGCTCTAGTTCTTCAAGTGGATTGGGTCTTTGCTCGTCCAGATGTTGGTGTTTTCACCCATGCCTGGCGTTTTGCCTTAGGTGACTGACGAGACCTTTGAGAGGCCTCTGGTTCGAGTAGGCCCAATGATCGTAGTTTTTCCTCACCTTCTTCTGGTGAGAGTAGAATGTACATCGTCTCTTGATAAGTGAACAATATTTTGCACGGGAAACCCCAGCGATAGTGGATTTTATTGTTCCGCAGTAAGTTGGTGATCTGCGCGAACATTCTCCGCTTATTCAGCGTGATTTGAGCCAAGTCCGGAAAGATGAGGAGTGGAAGATTATCCTGCTCTTTCTTTGGGGTGATTCTAGCGGCTCTAAATATTTCTTCTTTAATACGGAAGTAGTGTAGGCGTGTGATCACGTCTCGTGGCTTTGCTGGATCTAGGCCTTTCGTCTAGGAAGCCTATGGGCTCTGTCCATCTGAAGTATTTCCTCCGATTTTTCGGGTAACAGGGACATGAAAAGCCAAGTTAGATATGCGTCCAATTGGGCGTTGTCCACTTCTTCCGGGATACCTCTGATCCGCAGGTTATTGCGTCTTGACCGGTTCTCCGTGTCTTCCAGTTTTTCGAAGATTGTTTTGACTTGAGTTTTTAATTCCTCGATATCTTGCGCTTGGGTCTCTTGTGCAAGGGCGGTGTTATCCACCTTCTCCCCAAAGTCCACAATGCGGTCTCCTATGGACGCAATCTCCTCTCTGATGCTGTGGCGGAAGCTCTGCATCTCAGAATGGATAGAGCTTTTTATTTCCTGCACAAACACCATCATTTCTTTGCGAGTAAGTGGAGCGTCCGTCTCTTCTCCAAAGTCTGGATCTGAATCTGCGTCTCCGCCTGCGGTAGACGCTTCTTGGTCCTTGGGGCCTTGTTTTTTGAAGAAGAGGGACGCCTCGCATTGGACCACTGTTTTTTTTGGTTGTTTAGTGGACGGCATATTTGTTGTTGGTCAGTCAAATTTTTGCTGAAAGTAGAGCTGGGTTTGTTGTAGTGATGTAAACAAAAGGATTTTAAATTGAAATGAGCCCCCTCATTCTTAAAATGTCCCGGTCACACACACATTGTTTGCATTTCTTTATTTGGTTTTGGTTGAGCCTTTTTTTCTTGATGATTTGGTCCCTTCCTTCTCATCTGGGCCCAGTGGTCACTTTAAAGGAGGTAGTGGGGCTCAGGTTTATTTGAAGGGGAGGGAGAAGGGAATATCTTTATTTGCACTTTTTTTTTTCCCCCAGATCTTTATTGGCAGCCTGTGTCTATTTCCCTTCAACACTGCTGAAGAGAGCAGATAGGGTGGACCAAGATGGCCGCCAGTCTCTTCCCAGCAAGGCCTCCCTCACTGGCAGCCTCCTTTCCCTGGGATGTGTCTCCCCTTCCCCCCTCGAGGCCCGTAGGTCCCCGTGCCGCAGGGGGAGTCACCAGCTCTGGCTCCGCTGCGGCCGCACGTCTGTGGGTTCTTCTCTGCACCTCACACACCGGCCGGCGCCATCTTGGGACTCCGGCTCGGTGCGGGCGCACTGTCTCTTTCGGGAGAGGGGCGGGTGATCACCGCTCCCCCGTTGAGTGCCTCAGCACTGCCTTGCTGTGCGGGGTTCCCCCTTAGCTCCGTCCACCCCGAGGGGTTCAGGGGTCTGTGATTATCCTAGCCGCGCGGTCCCAGCGGCCATCTTGGAACTCCTGGGAGGTGAAGGGGGGGCCCATGGATGGGTGCGCCTCGCACGTTTCCCCCTATAACTGTGGCCAGTGTCGCTCCAACACATCTCCATCTGTGTCCTGGGACTCAGGTGATTTTATTTGAAAGTTTTCCCCGGGTTTTAGGGGTTCTGGATCAGCTTTGCAGGAGGTTGCCTGAGGAGCTAATCAATCTCCGCCCTTTTCCTTTTTAACAGGGACTGCCCATGGCTGTGTAACATTAAACTGTGTTTAACTCCAACCATACCTGCATTATACTGGCTGACTTCAGGACACCACATTAAAGGTTAGTAAAGTTTAAGGTAAAGGAAACAAAAAAAGATTGCTGGGCCAAGCAAAACGCAAAACAGAAAGAAAGAAAGATAAAGTGGTGCACTTGATGCCAGAAAGCAAACATGCATTTAACTTCTACAAAAGTGCAAGCAGCCCTGTCACACCGCAATAATAGCAGAGACCTTCCTCACTATGTCGTGCTTTCTCAGCAGCCCGAAGCTGTTGGCTACCGATTTGCATCGGTTCAGGGGCATCCAATGCAGGGAAGGCCGAAGGAGGTGACCTAGGAGAAACAGGCAGAGAACGGGAACAGTGACGCTCGTGGCGTCGTTCTTGAGTGCGCTGATCCATCCAGATACTGAGAGCAATGAGTTCCTCAAGGGAAGAAGGCTGAGCGTGGGCTGCGAGGTCATCCTTGAGAGTTTCGGACAAACCGTGCCAGTATGCTGCGGCGAGAGCTTCATCGTTCCACTGGGTCTCTGCAGCGATGGTGCGGAACTCCACCTCGTATCTTGCAGTTGATCTACGAGCCTGAGAGAGATGAAACAAGGAAAAAGCAGCAGTCTCCCTACGCGTTGGCGTGTCAAACACCTGTTGGAACTCACGCTGGAATTTGGGGTAATCTTGGGTTAAGTCAGGTTTGTGTTCCCAGAGAGGAGAAGCCCAAGCGAGTACGTCGCCAGTGAGTAGGGCATAGATGTAGGCCACCTTGGTACGACCAGTAGAGAAGAGGGACAGGGACATCTCGAATTGGACTTCGCACTGATTCAAGAATCCTCGGCAAGCAAGGGGGTCCCCATCATACCGGTTGGGATGTGGTATACGTGGTCCCGGGTTGCTTATAGCCACTGGGGCCGGGGGTGATGGTGCTACTGGGGATTCCCAGAGAGATAAATTGGAACGTTGCTGTGAAACAGTGGTGAATTGGTTGCTTAGGAATTGCAAATGTTCCATGGAAACACCTTGGCCCACCTCAGGAGGGTCTGCATTTGTTGGGCTCTGCATAATGTAACGCCTGTATGCCCGCAAACCTGGCCAGTTCCCAGTACTGAGGTGAGTAAGGGTATAACACGCACCCACAGCAGTGAGGGCATGCCCGGAGTGTGGTAATGCGTTGCCGGGCCTGGTGAGAAAGGGTTAACGTATACTTGCTGAGTCCGGGGTGCCAGAGAACGGAGGGTAATGTCCAAGTGCCAGAGTTCAAGGGTTGGAGAGAGCAGCGTTGTGATGTCCGTAAGCCAGGGTTCAAGGGCAGGAGAAGGCAGCGTAGTCAAATCCAAAGCAGAGTTCAAGTTCAAACCAAGGGAATCCAAATGGGCAGGGACAGGAACCAGCGCTGAAACAGACAAGGGAGCTAGGCATAGACACTGCACACACAGGAGCTACAGGAAAGCTATGCAGAGCAATGACTTGAAGCACAGAGTGGGGTTATATAGGAAGGAGAACCAATAGGGGCGAGGGGCGGAGCAGAGGCCTGAGTGTGTTTGCAGGGATAGGTCTGTGAGAGCAGGGGAGGAGACGGGGAAGTAATCCAGGGAGATAGCTTGTAAGCAACGGGGGCGGAGCTAGTGCTTAGGGGCGGCTGATAACTGGAGCGGGTGCGTGCGCCTTCTGTAAGTCTGTTATGTGCGCACACCGCGCGTGTCACGGCGTGAGGGGCGCACCGCCGGGGAGACGCTCGGCACTGGAGGCGGAAGGGAAGGAGAAGCGGAGGAGCCAGGTAAGGCAAGGGCTGGGGTGATGGAGGCACGCCGAGGAACGCGTGCCCACGGAGGGTAACGAGCTATCGGAAACGCGCGTACAGAGTGCGGGAGCCGCGCGTGACCCGAACCCGCGTCAGGGCGCGCAGACCGCGCCGCGGAGGAACGTCCGAGAGAGGAGGATGGGAAAGAGTGAGGACATAGGGAAGAGGGGTAGTTAGGCGCCGTGGGAACTGGGGTGACGGGGACACGCTGGTAAGTGCGAGTCCCCCGCTCTGTTACAGGTTGATATCATTAACTCACTAGTCTGATAGATCAGCATTCCTTAACTTTACTTTTCATAGACAATTTCAATGTTAATAATGGTTTGGAGGATGTATATGTATACTTAGATAATCAATACAGTAATAAATACATATATAATTTGTATCAAAATGAATTAATTGTGTGAGCTGCCATCACTTGATATATAGGGGGCACAATTTTAATACCATTGGTATAGAGTAGAGAGAACATTTTGTTAAGTAAGGATAAAGTAAATTCCGCAGGGTATTTTTTATTTCTTATTTGCTTTATTTGATTTACAGATTGAAAACATTTGAGTTCTGTCTTTTTGTTTACTTCAGTTAGAGAACTGCCTGAATGAGGAGCAGATCTGGAGCTCTACCATGTCCAGAAGCTGGTTGACACCTTGCAGCCCAGAAGGGCCAAAAACCAATGATTCCTGCCACACGTTGGACACGTGCAAGGAACCAGTGCCACATGATGGTGAATTTAAAGGCATTGTACAGAACGCAGCACAGACTGACTCGTCAAGCAAAAGATATGAGAGAGATTTAAGAAGCCGTGGTGCTCAGCTTTTTGTCCATTGTGAGTGTGGTAAAACCTTCTCACGGAATAGTGTCAACACTAGCGAGCAACACTTTACCTGTACAGACTGTGGGAAAAGGTTTTCACTGAAGGGGAAAGTCCTTCCACACCAGAAGAATCACAAAGCTGAGAAACGTTTTAATTGTACAGAGTGTGGGAAAAGCTTTTTACGGAAGAGCCAGCTTGTCAGGCACCACCAGGTTCACACAGGTGTGAAACCTTTCATATGTACAGAGTGTGAGAAAAGCTTTTTATGGAAGAGCCAGCTCCTCAGTCACCACCAGGTTCACACAGGCGTGAAACCATTCACATGTACAGAGTGTGGGAAAAGCTTTTCATGGAAGGGTAGCCTCCTCTTACACCACAAGATTCACATAGGCAAGATACCTTTCACATGTACAGAGTGTGGGAAAAGCTTTTTATGTAAAAGCCAGCTCCTCCGCCACCACAAGATTCACACAGGCGAGAAACCTTTCACATGTTCAGAGTGTGGGAAAAGCTTTTCACAGAAGAGTGTCCTCCTCATCCACTGCAAGACTCACACAGGTGAGAAACCTTTCACATGTACAGAGTGTGGGAAATGCTTTTCATGGAAGGTCCAGCTCCTCAACCACCACAAGATTCACACAAGCGAGAAACCTTTCACATGTACAGAGTGTGGGAAACAATTCATTAAAAAAGACCACCTCCTCCAACACGAGAGGATTCACACAAGGGAGAAACCTTTCACATGTACAGAGTGTGGGAAAAGCTTTTCATGGAAGTTCCAGCTCCTCAGCCACTACAATAATCACACAGGCGAGAAACCTTTCACATGTACAGAGTGTGGGAAAAGCTTTGCACGGAAGACTAGTCTCCACATCCACCACAAGATTCACACAGGTGAGAAACCTTTCACATGTACAGAGTGTGGGAAAAGCTTTTCATGCAAGAGTGTTCTCCACATTCACCACAAGATTCACACAGGTGAGAAACCTTTCACATGTACAGAGTGTGGGAAACAATTCATTACAAAGGACCACCTCCTCAGACACGAGAGGATACATACAGGGGAGAAACCTTTCACATGTACAGAGTGTGGGAAACAATTCATTAAAAAGGACCACCTCCTCAGACACGAGAGGATTCACACAGGGGAGAAACCTTTC
Organism: Ascaphus truei; assembly: GCF_040206685.1. NCBI lineage: Eukaryota > Metazoa > Chordata > Amphibia > Anura > Ascaphidae > Ascaphus > Ascaphus truei. The sequence goes on along the minus strand of NC_134486.1, from coordinate 1,741,590 downwards.
ACATGTACAGAGTGTGGGAAAAGCTTTGCACGGAAGACTGGCCTCCTCAACCACAACAAGATTCACACAGGCGAGAAACCTTTCACATGTCCATCCCCACTAATGCTCCTACCTCAATAGACTTTTCACAATCATCGACAGAGCCTTAGAGATGAGGGAAATGGAAATGGACCAGGCCCACAGGGCATTGGGCACCAGATCTGAAGATCCTTAGAGTTGCAAGGATGTAATAGTCAAAATGCATCATACTACTAAAGACAGACTTATCAACCGCTGCAGAGAAAAAGGGGACATCTTTGAGAACAACACTGCACTTTTTCAATGATCAATAATGGAAAAGAGATTGTCTTACGGTATCCGGAAGAAAGTGAGAAGTTCCTGTATGCCCTTGAAATCTCATCTTCGGAAGGCTCAAGCCCAACGCCGAAATCGCAGAGTCCCGGGCGACTTGGACCCCTTACACGCACATCGGAGAGATTGGCCTCTCAAAACCAGAATCGCCAGCGACCTACAACTAAGGATTAAAATGGATGAGAGCTATCTTCTTGTCGGCGACTGAAGCCACAATATGTGAGTCTTCAACGCAGTTTGAAAAGTTTCAGACAGGGCTCTTGAGCCTTCATCTAAAAAATTTCCTGCCCACTCTTTTGTAATTTTTTGAGGGCCCTGAGGCCTAGATGGTCTCGCCTCCCCCCCATCTCTACCCACCCGTCCCTGTACCCTTTACCTCCCCCTTGTCTCGGCCTTTGTGGAACCGGCTTATTAGTTCTGTTCTCAGGATCTCGGCTAAGGACACCGGGCGCTGAGGGGGTTGGTGCGGGGGCCGACATGGGCTGTTGATTTTCCGGCCCCCGACAAGCCTCTTATAATCCGATTTGCTGTACTCGACCAACCCGGACACCTCTAACTTGGCCATAGACTCAGCGGAACAGCCGAGAGCACACACAATTAGGTTTGAATTGCCGAGTAGTTTCTGATAAGGGCTTCTAGAGGGAAGTTTAGTTACTCTGCTTCTCTGATATACAGTCCCTACCTGCGGCCCGAACCGCATTGCACTGATGGGGGCTCCGGCCCCAGTGGTTGACATCATATTACTTCTGGGACAGTTCTTGGTTGACCTTATTTGGAGATGGTTCATGCTTTATATTTGGTAATTTGCTTGGAGCTGCTGGGCAGGGTGCAGACCTTAAAGACTGCTCACCATTAAGATAACCTACTCTGATGGTCAAGGTCCGACTCGTAGGTTCACAAAATACGTTCCCACTGAAAGGATGACTTTACGAGGACATAGAGGTGTTATCGAGTCAAGAAATTACCATTATAACAGTTTGAAAAGTTCATTCATTTATCTATTTAAAGTGTTTAAAAGTTTGTAATATAAAAGCAAGGTTGTTGGTTGTATATTTTGATATATTTGGACATTTAATGAAGTGGGATTATCACGCCGAAATATTCTGGCTCAGATGATGGTTGAAAGCCACTGCACACAGGGTGCGATAATATCAGTTAGAAAAGTTACAACCTGTATGAAGATAAGCTAGAGCTGAGTCCCTGGGGGTCTCCTGGGTTAGAGGGATACATCCCTGACTCCTCTAGACACTCTGCTACTAAAATCCCCCACCCGGTTGGGGGATGAGGGCCCTCTCTGAATTATTTAGAAGTAATGGGGGTATATATTCACGCACACGTACGTGCAGGACATTGCAATACAGTGAAACGCTAATCTAAGCTAAACTAAACTAATTCCAATCAAGTTACAAGTCACCAGTTAAAATGTGATTAGAGTTAAGATAAGGCTGAAATCGGGAATATCCTTTCGGTCCGGGAAGCACAGCCTGGGTCTCACTGATTGCCACCCGGCTCGAGGGAGGGGATCCTCCTTCAGTGTATTTAGAATAAGCGGAGGTATTTGTGCCGTTCGGCTGTGCACAAATATAGCCTGAAATTGCAAAGTTGTGTTGAAGCATTCTGGGTGGATTTGTTATAAACTGTTGATGTTAATGTTATAACTTGGCAGCCCCCCAGGATATCTCTCCTCACTTTACCCCCGCCCACTCATTTCCCCTCGCCCCCGCCCCCTCATTTCCCCTCTCATTCAGAGGACATAACATTAACAAAGTTTTAACCACATTGCAGAACATTGCCAGCCAAAATATATATGAAAAGGCAAGATAAGTCGGAGGCCTAGAGTGACCATTTGGGCCTGGGGAACATGCCCCTGATCTCGCTGGACACTAAGCTGCTACAGCCTCCCACCCAGCTATGGGGAGAGGATCCTCATCTACAATATTTAGACGATGTTGATGTAACTGTGAAGGATTGTTGTGCACGGAGATTTACTGACAATACAGTGCTATGTCAAAGTATCTCAGATGGGCTTCCAACTGTTCTAATTTTATTCTTCTCCTTGTTGCTCTCCATTACCTAACCTCCCCCCACCCCCTCACCCCCACCACCTCCCTCTGATACTTTCTTTTGTTAGTTGTGTTCAGGCGAAGTCATTATTAAAGTTAGTCTTAAAAAAAACCCATCTTATTTAAAATAGATATGTGGATCAAGCCGGACCATGATTTTTGTCACAGCAGGATGAGGACTAAATGTCTTAACCTTGGACCCGTGGTTCTCTCTAGCAAGCAAATAGCAGAAAACAATAGGCTAACAAACACTAGGTTCGTTGTTATACAACTAAGGAAACAAATAGATGAATAAAAAAGTAGATTCTATGTGTGAACTCCAGGAAGTGAGGATCTCTTACCTCACGTTCTCTCGTGGATTCTATCTCCCCCGGGACAGGGGAAGTCTCCCATGGGCTGGAAGCCCACTATGCAAGGGTATCTAGTACACCTGTCCCTTTTGTCTCCCCATTTTACATTCTCCAACTCTCAGCTCAATTCTACAGGCTTCTGCTACCCCACCCCTCCCTCCCCCGTCCCAAGATACCAACGCTATCTTAAAGTCAAGACTGTGTCTCTTCTCGCCCCTCCACATGCTTGCTCCAGTTCAGTGTCCCAACTCAAAATTTGCTCTAGAGGTCAGGATAAGTCAAAGCAAACCCGAAAGTGAAGGCTTGCCCTTCAGGAATTCAAAAGAGCAAAGGGGGATATATTATTCCTTCAAGAGACTCCTTTCAATGTGCAAGAACCGCCCAACACATTCAGAAATAGCTTCCCGACGGCATGCTATTCTTCCTTTAGCAGCAAAAAAGGGGAGTAGCTATCTTTATAAAACAGGGTGTCCCAGTTATGGCAGAGAAGGGGATTTTGGATCCGGGTACAGGTTCTTGGTAGTCCACGGGACTCTAGCGGGGTCAGCACAAACGTTAATATCTATGCACCAAATGAAAACCAGGTAGAGTTTCTGAGAGAAGTTCCGGAGGCAACTGACCCGCAGTTCTTGGCCAAACTTTTTTCTAGGTGGAGATTGTAACATGGTTTTTCATCAGATCTGGATAGATCCACCACGACAGGCCAAGCGCACTCAACATTAATTCACAAAACATCTAAAAAGTTCATGGTCCTTTTGAGAGAGTTTGCTCTGATAGATGGCTGGAGGGCAAAATACCAGGGTCAAAGAGACTACACTTTTTTTCCAACCCTCATGAAACATATTCTAGATTGGATTATCTCTTGGTTACCAACAATGTCCTCAAGGCAATTTGTCGGTCCAATATCCGACCAATTACAAGGTCGAACCATGCCCGGTTGAGTTGATTCTCTCATCCCCTTTTATGAGAAATAATCTCTACTATTGGATGCTAAACGAGTCCCTACTGAATTACCCGGAGATAGTAAATAAAATCAAACTTTTTTTTTTTTATATATAACTTCAATTTTATTCGTTTTGTTTTTAGAGCAAACAATGACAGGTCATACATTCAATGTGCCATGTTGTCATTTCCATGGTGACAATGTTAACATCTGTTCCAAAACCATTTGGCTAACATATTGCGAGATAACAATAAAACAAATAAAAATAAATAAATGATGTGGAAGGTGAGGGTCCACTCCTCTGTCGCCCATCCCTCCGCCTGGGGTCCGGATCTTCTCCAAACTCCCAAATCTGAGCGTTGTTCACCTAAATCCCGGTTAGGCTGTCGCCGTCTCTCAACCGGACTTTTTTATGTGTTAGCTGCCCAGGGAGCAACCTCACTAATCCAACGAGAACGCATTTATAACTATCACTGCCAGATTGTGTTTATCTCAACCCGTGTGATATCTGTCTGGGCCAGCCACGGTGTCCAGACTTTTTTTTAGAAAATTGACGCCAGTGTCATTAACCAAGCTTGTTACATTTTCCATCTGCCAAATTCTTTTCCTGATCTTGGTGATAGATGTCATTTCAAACTGTTTCCACAATGCTGCGATCTGTCGTCTCATTGCTGCTGCAAAGTGAGCAATCAATTTATTACCAGCTTTAGAGAGACCCGGCAGTGGTCTGTTTAGGAGGAACAGCCATGGATCCGGGGGAATTGAGAGGTCAAAAATCCTCTGAATCCAAATTTTTTTTTTTTGTAACTTATTTTTTATTTCAATTTTGCAAAAAACATAGGGAAAGGGAAACAGAAAGAGAGGAGAAGGAGGGGTATGGGTACCACCGCTATTAACAATTGGTTCCAAAAATACAACATTACATAACAGCAACTACGCCATACATCTTAGCTCCACAAATTACACAGCAACACCAGCAGTCAGAGAGAAAATATAATCACCATTCCACAGAGGGTCACAGATTCACCGACTCCCCCCAGTGTACCAGGGCTCCCAGACTTCATGGAGTTTTCTTGAATTATGTCTAACCGATGCTGTAAGTCTTTCCATATATTGGACCTCATTCACTCTCGAAATAATCTCTTTCCTGGAGGGTGGCTGAAGTGTTTTCCAGGCCCCTGCGATTGCGTGTCTTGCCACGGTCATAATATGCACCAATAATCACCTTTATTGTAGAATCAATTTTATTCTTATTAACACACAATTATTTTTATTTGATTCACATTATTACTTACAGACACGTGGAACAGCAATGGGCACATCATTTGCACCTTCCTACGCAAATGTATTTATGGGTGAATGGGAGTTTAAATACATTTTTAGTCACACTAACCCTTATCGTAAAAATATCATTTTGTATCGGAGATTTATTGACGATTTGATTTTGATTTGGGACGGTGACACGGGTCACTGAAGGAGTTTGTGGACCATTTAAACAAGAATCATTCTAATTTGCTTTTTACGTTTTCATATCACCCCCAAAAAATTGATTATCTTGATTTACAATTATACATTGACGTGAATTGTCAAATTCAGTCAGACATATTTAGGAAATCTAACTCTAGGAATGCCTTTTTAAAAGCAGATCGTGGGCATCCTAAGTGTCTAATTAGAGGCAATCCAAAGGGACAATTCTTGAGGCTGAAACGGATATGTTCCAATACGGAGAACTTTTCACATCAATCAAAGGAACTAGCCTCAAGATTTTGTCAAAGGGGGTACAGAGAGAAGGACATACAGAGGGCTTTCGAAAGGGCATATTATACCTCATGGGCTGGCCTTTTGAAAAAGAAGAATAGAAGTAGAGGTAATAATCAAAATGCAACTCTTTGCTTTATTACACACATTACAAAGATCTCAGGCTCCCAGTCGCAAGACATTTTGCTGAATGCCCAATGGGCAAATAAAATGTACTCGCGTTCAGTGGAGTTGAACATATTCCACCTTTAGTTAGACGTTGGGATCGTCAGAACATTTTAAATCAAAAAGAAATGTTCTGGATCGTCACGATGGACTCTTTAATGCCTAATGGCATAAATGTGGGCTGGGAGATAAAACATTTCCTCTAATATAGTTTCCTTTCAAATAGTTTCTTTAAAATATGTTTTCTAAATGCCTTTTATATACATGTTCTCCAAATATTGTCTTTGAACATTTTCTGTAAATATGTTGTATTAAGCGTTGATGTGACACATTGTCTGCGGAGGTTATTGTGGCAGTTTCTGTGACAGGAGTTTTTGCTACATTCATTGCAGCACATTCCTTTGCATACTTTGTTAATCATTTTGTAATATGTTTATAATCTTTAAACATGATCTGTTCACCTTGTAGGGTTGCTGTTGTATCCTCTCTCCATCTTGTATCTTCTGAACAAATCCTTTATAGTCAATATATGAACAGTTGATTACACAAGTTTAGTGAACTTGAATTCTTGGTCTTCTAATCTAAGACATGGTGTTGACATCAACTAGTGCATTAATAATTATTTCATGTTACGTCCATATTGTGCTCCCTTGTCCACACTATTGTGCATTGACCCTTTGTTATGTACTAATTATTCATTTGTTTGGGAAATATTTTTGGATAACGTGTCCTACCCATTTATCTATTTGGTACAAATCTTATATCTTTTATGACTTGATATCTCCATAGACTCCTTCATTTATGAACAATGGAGAATACACTCAATCATACAACAATCTCTGATCATCATTAAGATTAGTTACAACATTATTTTACATACATCTATTACATTCAATTAATTATAGTATTTCCAGATGCCATTAAATTGATAAAGAGTTTTGTCTCTCTCATTTACCATTGTTGGCGAACATATTCTTTTCCCTGCCCCTATTTTTAACACACTCTTTAGATGTATATATTCTTTAATACATTTATATTGTCACTTTATGGATTACTTTTGGTTGAGGATGATTAATCTGTTTTATTATATATTTTTCTCCCAATAGGCATCTATACATGTTTAATGTTCTTTATTTAAGTTTTGTTTGTGGCCCATTGCGGGTCATGTTGTGTTGTTTATATATGTTTGCTAGTAATAACACTGTTCGGGTGTTTCTGCCTGCCCGCCAGCTGTGTTAGTCACTCTCAGTTAATTATGAGGGTTTGCCCGCATGATTGGGGTGTGCGCATCTCTTCCGTTTTTTTGTCTATTTTATGCGCTGTGTACCGAGCACCTGTACTCTTTGACAAAGCCCCATACGGGTGAAACGCGTTAGAGTTTAGCAGGGGGTTCATCCCTTTTTTGTCCATGACCTAATAAATACTTTTTGCACCAGCACAGTCCAGCTTTCTATTTGTGCTCAGCGGTGCCTGCTTACCTTCTCTCTTCACAGAGCTGTTCCTTCCTTCAGACAGCATGTACAGCGGAGCCTGCTTACCTTCTCCCCTCACAGAGAGGTTCCTTCCTTCAGACAGCATGTACAGCGGAGCCTGCTTACCTTCTCCCATCACAGAGAGGTTCCTTCCTTCAGACAGCATGTACAGCGGTGCCTGCTTACCTTCTCCCCTCACAGAGAGGTTCCTTCCTTCAGACAGCATGTACAGCGGAGCCTGCTTACCTTCTCCCGTCACAGAGAGGTTCCTTCCCTCAGACAGCATGTACAGCGGTGCCTGCTTACCTTTTCCCGTCACAGAGAGGTTCCTTCCCTCAGACAGCATGTACAGCGGTGCCTGCTTACCTTCTCCCCTCACAGAGAGGTTCCTTCCTTCAGACAGCATGTACAGCGGTGCCTGCTTACCTTCTCCCCTCACAGAGAGGTTCCTTCCTTCAGACAGCATGTACAGCGGTGCCTGCTTACCTTCTCCCCTCACAGAGAGGTTCCTTCCTTCAGACAGCATGTACAGCGGTGCCTGCTTACCTTCTCCACTCACAGAGAGGTTCCTTCCTTCAGACAGCATGTACAGCGGTGCCTGCTTACCTTCTCCCCTCACAGAGAGGTTCCTTCCTTCAGACAGCATGTACAGCGGAGCCTGCTTACCTTCTCCCGTCACAGAGAGGTTCCTTCCTTCAGACAGCATGTACAGTGGAGCCTGCTTACCTTCTCCCATCACAGAGATGTTCCTTCCTTCAGACAGCATGCACAGCGGTGCCTGCTTACCTTCTCCCCTCACAGAGAAGTTCCTTCCTTCAGACAGCATGTACAGCGGAGCCTGCTTACCTTCTCCCCTCACAGAGAGGTTCCTTCCTTCAGACAGCATGTACAGCTGAGCCTGCTTACCTTCTCCCCTCACAGAGAGGTTCCTTCCTTCAGACAGCATGTACAGCGGAGCCTGCTTACCTTCTCCCCTCACAGAGAGTTTCCTTCCTTCAGACAGCATGTACAGCGGAGCCTGCTTACCTTCTCCCGTCACAGAGAGGTTCCTTCCTTCAGACAGCATGTACAGCGGTGCCTGCTTACCTTCTCCCGTCACAGAGAGGTTCCTTCCTTCAGACAGCATGTACAGCGGTGCCCGCTTACCTTCTCCCCTCACAGAGAGGTTCCTTCCTTCAGACAGCATGTACAGCGGTGCCCGCTTACCTTCTCCCCTCACAGAGAGGTTCCTTCCTTCAGACAGCATGTACAGTGGTGCCTGCTTACCTTCTCCCGTCACATAGAGGTTCCTTCCTTCAGACAGCATGTACAGCGGAGCCTGCTTACCTTCTCCCCTCACAGAGAGGTTCCTTCCTTCAGACAGCATGTACATCTGAGCCTGCTTACCTTCTCCCCTCACAGAGAGGTTCCTTCCTTCAGACAGCATGTACAGCGGTGCCTGCTTACCTTCTCCCGTCACAGAGAGGTTGCTTACCTTCTCCCGTCACAGAGAGGTTCCTTCCTTCAGACAGCATGTACAGCGGTGCCTGCTTACCTTCTCCCCTCACAGAGAGGTTCCTTCCTTCAGACAGCATGTACAGCGGAGCCTGCTTACCTTCTCCCGTCACAGAGAGGTTCCTTCCCTCAGACAGCATGTACAGCGGTGCCTGCTTACCTTTTCCCGTCACAGAGAGGTTCCTTCCCTCAGACAGCATGTACAGCGGTGCCTACTTACCTTCTCCCCTCACAGAGAGGTTCCTTCCTTCAGACAGCATGTACAGCGGTGCCTGCTTACCTTCTCCCCTCACAGAGAGGTTCCTTCCTTCAGACAGCATGTACAGCGGTGCCTGCTTACCTTCTCCCCCCACAGAGAGGTTCCTTCCTTCAGACAGCATGTACAGCGGTGCCTGCTTACCTTCTCCCCTCACAGAGAGGTTCCTTCCTTCAGACAGCATGTACAGCGGAGCCTGCTTACCTTCTCCCGTCACAGAGAGGTTCCTTCCTTCAGACAGCATGTACAGTGGAGCCTGCTTACCTTCTCCCATCACAGAGATGTTCCTTCCTTCAGACAGCATGCACAGCGGTGCCTGCTTACCTTCTCCCCTCACAGAGAAGTTCCTTCCTTCAGACAGCATGTACAGCGGAGCCTGCTTACCTTCTCCCCTCACAGAGAGGTTCCTTCCTTCAGACAGCATGTACAGCTGAGCCTGCTTACCTTCTCCCGTCACAGAGAGGTTCCTTCCTTCAGACAGCATGTACAGCGGAGCCTGCTTACCTTCTCCCGTCACAGAGAGTTTCCTTCCTTCAGACAGCATGTACAGCGGAGCCTGCTTGCCTTCTCCCGTCACAGAGAGGTTCCTTCCTTCAGACAGCATGTACAGCGGTGCCTGCTTACCTTCTCCCCTCACAGAGAGGTTCCTTCCTTCAGACAGCATGTACAGCGGAGCCTGCTTACCTTCTCCCGTCACAGAGAGGTTCCTTCCTTCAGACAGCATGTACAGCGGAGCCTGCTTACCTTCTCCCCTCACAGAGAGGTTCCTTCCTTCAGACAGCATGTACAGCGGAGCCTGCATACCTTCTCCCCTCACAGAGAGGTTCCTTCCTTCAGGCAGCATGTACAGCGGAGCCTGCTTACCTTCTCCCCTCACAGAGAGGTTCCTTCCTTCAGACAGCATGTACAGCGGTGCCTGCTTACCTTCTCCCCTCACAGAGAGGTTCCTTCCTTCAGACAGCATGTACAGCGGAGCCTGCTTACCTTCTCCCCTCACAGAGAGGTTCCTTCCTTCAGACAGCATGTACAGCGGAGCCTGCTTACCTTCTCCCCTCACAGAGAGGTTCCTTCCTTCAGACAGCATGTACTGCGGTGCCTGCTTACCTTCTCCCCTCAAAGAGAGGTTCCTTCAGACAGCATGTACAGCGGAGCCTGCTTACCTTCTCCCCTCACAGAGAGGTTCCTTCCTTCAGACAGCATGTACAGCGGAGCCTGCTTACCTTCTCCCGTCACAGAGAGGTTCCTTCCTTCAGACAGCATGTACAGCGGTGCCTGCTTACCTTCTCCCGTCACAGAGAGGTTCCTTCAGACAGCATGTACAGTGCTGCCTGCTTACCTTCTCCCCTCACAGAGAGGTTCCTTCCTTCAGACAGCATGTACAGCGGTGCCTGCTTACCTTCTCCCGTCACAGAGAGGTTCCTTCCTTCAGACAGCATGTACAGCGGTGCCTGCTTACCTTCTCCCCTCACAGAGAGGTTCCTTCCTTCAGACAGCATGTACAGCGGAGCCTGCTTACCTTCTCCCGTCACAGAGAGGTTCCTTCCTTCAGACAGCATGTACAGCGGTGCCTGCTTACCTTCTCCCCTCACAGAGAGGTTCCTTCCTTCAGACAGCACGTACAGCGGAGCCTGCTTACCTTCTCCCGTCACAGAGAGGTTCCTTCCTTCAGACAGCATGTACAGCGGTGCCTGCTTACCTTCTACCCTCACAGAGAGGTTTCTTCCTTCAGACAGCATGTACAGCGGATCCTGCTTACCATCTCCCCCCACAGAGAGGTTCCTTCCTTCAGACAGCATGTACAGCGGTGCCCGCTTACCTTCTCCCGTCACAGAGAGGTTCCTTCCTTCAGACAGCATGTACAGCGGAGCCTGCTTACCTTCTCCCCTCACAGAGAGGTTCCTTCCTTCAGACAGCATGTACAGCGGAGCCTGCTTACCTTCTCCCCTCACAGAGAGGTTCCTTCCTTCAGACAGCATGTACAGCGGAGCCTGCTTACCTTCTCCCGTCACAGAGAGGTTCCTTCCTTCAGACAGCATGTACAGCGGTGCCTGCTTACCTTCTCCCATCACAGAGAGGTTCCTTCCTTCAGACAGCATGTACAGCGGAGCCTGCTTACCTTCTCCCCTCACAGAGAGGTTCCTTCCTTCAGACAGCATGTACAGCGGAGCCTGCTTACCTTCTCCCCTCACAGAGAGGTTCCTTCCTTCAGACAGCATGTACAGCGGAGCCTGCTTACCTTCTCCCCTCACAGAGAGGTTCCTTCCTTCAGACAGCATGTACATCTGAGCCTGCTTACCTTCTCCCCTCACAGAGAGGTTCCTTCCTTCAGACAGCATGTACAGCGGAGCCTGCTTACCTTCTCCCCTCACAGAGAGGTTCCTTCCTTCAGACAGCATGTACAGCGGAGCCTGCTTACCTTCTCCCGTCACAGAGAGGTTCCTTCCTTCAGCATGTACAGCGGAGCCTGCTTACCTTCTCCCCTCACAGAGAGGTTCCTTCCTTCAGACAGCATGTACATCTGAGCCTGCTTACCTTCTCCCCTCACAGAGAGGTTCCTTCCTTCAGACAGCATGTACAGCGGAGCCTGCTTACCTTCTCCCCTCACAGAGAGGTTCCTTCCTTCAGACAGCATGTACATCTGAGCCTGCTTACCTTCTCCCCTCACAGAGAGGTTCCTTCCTTCAGACAGCATGTACAGCGGTGCCTGCTTACCTTCTCCCGTCACAGAGAGGTTCCTTCCTTCAGCATGTACAGCGGTGCCTGCTTACCTTCTCCCCTCACAGAGAGGTTCCTTCCTTCAGACAGCATGTACAGCGGAGCCTGCTTACCTTCTCTCCTTAGAGAGGTTCCTTCCTTCAGACAGCATGTACAGCGGTGCCTGCTTACCTTCTCCCGTCACAGAGAGGTTCCTTCCTTCAGACAGCATGTCCAGCGGAGCCTGCTTACCTTCTCCCCTCACAGAGAGGTTCCTTCCTTCAGACAGCATGTACAGCGGAGCCTGCTTACCTTCTCCCCTCACAGAGAGGTTCCTTCCTTCAGACAGCATGTACAGCGGTGCCTGCTTACCTTCTCCCCTCACAGAGAGGTTCCTTCCTTCAGACAGCATGTACAGCGGTGCCTGCTTACCTTCTCCCGTCACAGAGAGGTTCCTTCCTTCAGACAGCATGTACAGCGAAGCCCGCTTACCTTCTCCCCTCACAGAGAGGTTCCTTCCTTCAGACAGCATGTACAGCGGAGCCTGCTTACCTTCTCCCCTCACAGAGAGGTTCCTTCCTTCAGACAGCATGTACAGCGGTGCCTGCTTACCTTCTCCCATCACAGAGAGGTTCCTTCCTTCAGACAGCATGTACAGCGGAGCCTGCTTACCTTCTCCCCTCACAGAGAGGTTCCTTCCTTCAGACAGCATGTACAGCGGAGCCTGCTTACCTTCTCCCCTCACAGAGAGGTTCCTTCCTTCAGACAGCATGTACAGCGGAGCCTGCTTACCTTCTCCCCTCACAGAGAGGTTCCTTCCTTCAGACAGCATGTACATCTGAGCCTGCTTACCTTCTCCCCTCACAGAGAGGTTCCTTCCTTCAGACAGCATGTACAGCGGAGCCTGCTTACCTTCTCCCCTCACAGAGAGGTTCCTTCCTTCAGACAGCATGTACAGCGGAGCCTGCTTACCTTCTCCCGTCACAGAGAGGTTCCTTCCTTCAGCATGTACAGCGGAGCCTGCTTACCTTCTCCCCTCACAGAGAGGTTCCTTCCTTCAGACAGCATGTACATCTGAGCCTGCTTACCTTCTCCCCTCACAGAGAGGTTCCTTCCTTCAGACAGCATGTACAGCGGAGCCTGCTTACCTTCTCCCCTCACAGAGAGGTTCCTTCCTTCAGACAGCATGTACATCTGAGCCTGCTTACCTTCTCCCCTCACAGAGAGGTTCCTTCCTTCAGACAGCATGTACAGCGGTGCCTGCTTACCTTCTCCCGTCACAGAGAGGTTCCTTCCTTCAGCATGTACAGCGGTGCCTGCTTACCTTCTCCCCTCACAGAGAGGTTCCTTCCTTCAGACAGCATGTACAGCGGAGCCTGCTTACCTTCTCTCCTTAGAGAGGTTCCTTCCTTCAGACAGCATGTACAGCGGTGCCTGCTTACCTTCTCCCGTCACAGAGAGGTTCCTTCCTTCAGACAGCATGTCCAGCGGAGCCTGCTTACCTTCTCCCCTCACAGAGAGGTTCCTTCCTTCAGACAGCATGTACAGCGGAGCCTGCTTACCTTCTCCCCTCACAGAGAGGTTCCTTCCTTCAGACAGCATGTACAGCGGTGCCTGCTTACCTTCTCCCCTCACAGAGAGGTTCCTTCCTTCAGACAGCATGTACAGCGGTGCCTGCTTACCTTCTCCCGTCACAGAGAGGTTCCTTCCTTCAGACAGCATGTACAGCGAAGCCCGCTTACCTTCTCCCCTCACAGAGAGGTTCCTTCCTTCAGACAGCATGTACAGCGGAGCCTGCTTACCTTCTCCCCTCACAGAGAGGTTCCTTCCTTCAGACAGCATGTACAGCGGAGCCTGCTTACCTTCTCCCCTCACAGAGAGGTTCCTTCCTTCAGACAGCATGTACAGCGGAGCCTGCTTACCTTCTCCCGTCACAGAGAGGTTCCTTCCTTCAGACAGCATGTACAGCGGAGCCTGCTTACCTTCTCCCCTCACAGAGTTTCCTTCCTTCAGACAGCATGTACAGCGGAGCCTGCTTACCTTCTCCCGTCACAGAGAGGTTCCTTCCTTCAGACAGCATGTACAGCGGTGCCTGCTTACCTTCTCCCGTCACAGAGAGGTTCCTTCCTTCAGACAGCATGTACAGCGGAGCCTGCTTACCTTCTCCCCTCACAGAGAGGTTCCTTCCTTCAGACAGCATGTACAGCGGAGCCTGCTTACCTTCTCCCGTCACAGAGAGGTTCCTTCCTTCAGACAGCATGTACAGCGGTGCCTGCTTACCTTCTCCCCTCACAGAGAGGTTCCTTCCTTCAGACAGCATGTACAGCGGAGCCTGCTTACCTTCTCCCGTCACAGAGAGGTTCCTTCCTTCAGACAGCATGTACAGCGGAGCCTGCTTACCTTCTCCCCTCACAGAGAGGTTCCTTCCTTCAGACAGCATGTACAGCGGAGCCTGCTTACCTTCTCCCCTCACAGAGAGGTTCCTTCCTTCAGACAGCATGTACAGCGGAGCCTGCTTACCTTCTCCCGTCACAGAGAGGTTCCTTCCTTCAGGCAGCATGTACAGCGGAGCCTGCTTACCTTCTCCCGTCACAGAGAGGTTCCTTCCTTCAGGCAGCATGTACAGCGGTGCCTGCTTACCTTCTCCCGTCACAGAGAGGTTCCTTCCTTCAGACAGCATGTACAGCGGAGCCTGCTTACCTTCTCCCCTCACAGAGAGGTTCCTTCCTTCAGACAGCATGTACAGCGGTGCCTGCTTACCTTCTCCCCTCACAGAGAGGTTCCTTCCTTCAGACAGCATGTACAGCGGTGCCTGCTTACCTTCTCCCGTCACAGAGAGGTTCCTTCCTTCAGACAGCATGTACAGTGGAGCCTGCTTACCTTCTCCCCTCACAGAGAGGTTCCTTCCTTCAGACAGCATGTACATCTGAGCCTGCTTACCTTCTCCCCTCACAGAGAGGTTCCTTCCTTCAGACAGCATGTACAGCGGTGCCTGCTTACCTTCTCCCGTCACAGAGAGGTTCCTTCCTTCAGCATGTACAGCGGTGCCTGCTTACCTTCTCCCCTCACAGAGAGGTTCCTTCCTTCAGACAGCATGTACAGCGGAGCCGGCTTACCTTCTCCCGTCGCAGAGATGTTCCTTCCTTCAGACAGCATGTACAGCGGAGCCTGCTTACCTTCTCCCCTTAGAGAGGTTCCTTCCTTCAGACAGCATGTACAGCGGTGCCTGCTTACCTTCTCCCGTCACAGAGAGGTTCCTTCCTTCAGACAGCATGTCCAGCGGAGCCTGCTTACCTTCTCCCCTCACAGAGAGGTTCCTTCCTTCAGACAGCATGTACAGCGGAGCCTGCTTACCTTCTCCCGTCACAGAGAGGTTCCTTCCTTCAGACAGCATGTACAGCGGAGCCTGCTTACCTTCTCCCGTCACAGAGAGGTTCCTTCCTTCAGACAGCATGTACAGCGGTGCCTGCTTACCTTCTCCCGTCACAGAGAGGTTCCTTCCTTCAGCATGTACAGCGGTGCCTGCTTACCTTCTCCCCTCACAGAGAGGTTCCTTCCTTCAGACAGCATGTACAGCGGAGCCTGCTTACCTTCTCCCGTCACAGAGAGGTTCCTTCCTTCAGACAGCATGTACAGCGGAGCCTGCTTACCTTCTCCCCTCACAGAGAGGTTCCTTCCTTCAGACAGCATGTACAGCGGTGCCTGCTTACCTTCTCCCCTCACTGAGAGGTTCCTTCCTTCAGACAGCATGTACAGCGGAGCCTGCTTACCTTCTCCCGTCACAGAGAGGTTCCTTCCTTCAGACAGCATATACAACGGAGCCTGCTTACCTTCTCCCGTCACAGAGAGGTTCCTTCCTTCAGACAGCATGTACAGCGGAGCCTGCTTACCTTCTCCCGTCACAGAGCGGTTCCTTCCTTCAGACAGCATGTACAGCGGAGCCTGCTTACCTTCTCCCCTCACAGAGAGGCTCCTTCCTTCAGACAGCATATACAACGGAGCCTGCTTACCTTCTCCCCTCACAGAGAGGTTCCTTCCTTCAGACAGCATGTACAGCGGAGCCTGCTTACCTTCTCCCCTCACAGAGAGGTTCCTTCCTTCAGACAGCATGTACAGCGGCGCCTGCTTACCTTCTCCCCTCACAGAGAGGTTCCTTCCTTCAGACAGCATGTCCAGCGGAGCCTGCTTACCTTCTCCCCTCACAGAGAGGCTCCTTCCTTCAGACAGCATATACAACGGAGCCTGCTTACCTTCTCCCCTCACAGAGAGGTTCCTTCCTTCAGACAGCATGTACAGCGGAGCCTGCTTACCTTCTCCCCTCACAGAGAGGTTCCTTCCTTCAGACAGCATGTACAGCGGCGCCTGCTTACCTTCTCCCCTCACAGAGAGGTTCCTTCCTTCAGACAGCATGTCCAGCGGAGCCTGCTTACCTTCTCCCCTCACAGAGAGGCTCCTTCCTTCAGACAGCATGTACAGCGGATCCTGCTTACCTTTTCCCCTCACAGAGAGGCTCCTTCCTTCAGACAGCATGTACAGCGGTGCCTGCTTACCTTCTCCCGTCACAGAGAGGTTCCTTCCTTCAGACAGCATGTACAGCGGTGCCTGCTTACCTTCTCCCCTCACAGAGAGGTTCTTTCCTTCAGACAGCATGTCCAGCGGAGCCTGCTTACCTTCTCCCCTCACAGAGAGGTTCCTTCCTTCAGACAGCATGTACAGCGGAGCCTGCTTACCTTCTCCCGTCACAGAGAGGTTCCTTCCTTCAGACAGCATGTACAGCGGTGCCTGCTTACCTTCTCCCCTCACAGAGAGGTTCCTTCCTTCAGACAGCATGTACAGCGGTGCCTGCTTACCTTCTCCCGTCACAGAGAGGTTCCTTCCTTCAGACAGCATGTACAGCGGTGCCTGCTTACCTTCTCCCGTCACAGAGAGGTTCCTTCCTTCAGACAGCATGTACAGCGGAGTCTGCTTACCTTCTCCCCTCACAGAGAGGTTCCTTCCTTCAGACAGCATGTACAGCGGAGCCTGCTTACCTTCTCCCGTCACAGAGAGGTTCCTTCCTTCAGACAGCATGTACAGCGGTGCCTGCTTACCTTCTCCCGTCACAGAGAGGTTCGTTCCTTCCTTCAGACAGCATGTACAGCGGTGCCTGCTTACCTTCTCCCGTCACAGAGATGTTCCTTCAGACAGCATGTACAGCGGAGCCTGCTTACCTTCTCCCGTCACAGAGAGGTTCTTTCCTTCAGACAGCATGTACAGCGGTGCCTGCTTACCTTCTCCCGTCACAGAGAGGTTCCTTCCTTCAGACAGCATGTACAGCGGAGCCTGCTTACCTTCTCCCGTCACAGAGAGGTACCTTCCTTCAGACAGCATGTACAGCGGTGCCTGCTTACCTTCTCCCGTCACAGAGATGTTCCTTCAGACAGCATGTACAGCGGAGCCTGCTTACCTTCTCCCGTCACAGAGAGGTTCTTTCCTTCAGACAGCATGTACAGCGGTGCCTGCTTACCTTCTCCCGTCACAGAGAGGTTCTTTCCTTCAGACAGCATGTACAGCGGTGCCTGCTTACCTTCTCCCCTCACAGAGAGTTTCCTTCCTTCAGACAGCATGTACAGCGGAGCCTGCTTACCTTCTCCCGTCACAGAGAGGTTCCTTCCTTCAGACAGCATGTACAGCGGAGCCTGCTTACCTTCTCCCCTCACAGAGAGGTTCCTTCCTTCAGACAGCATGTACAGCGGTGCCTGCTCACCTTCTCCCCTCACAGAGAGGTTCCTTCCTTCAGACAGCATGCACAGCGGAGCCCGCTTACACTGGCGACACACTTTATTCGAGCTCGGCTAGTCCCACGAATTCGGGTATACCCGGGTGTATTGAGGTTTGTGACTGTTTTCTGCCCGAGTGCATTGAGGCATTTTCCAGGCAGGGATTGAAGCATTTTATTCCCGCTGGCTGCAATACTGCACAGTATATATATATATATATATATATATATATATATATATATATATATATATATATATATATATATATATATATATATATATATATATATATATATATACTGCATTACAATTAATGAATTTATGCCATCTGGTAGACACGCGAAGCATTGCAGCCTATTAAATCCTAATCATTATCATTTAACAGATCAGCCGCCCGTCAGCCAGGCATGAACCCAGGCTGGGAAGGCAAACGCAACGGGGCTTGTCAGAGGTGAGGAGCGGCGCATTCCAGGTATCTGCCAGGTACATACTGGGTATTTGCGCGAATAAAGTGTGTCGGTGCAGTACCCTCTCCCCTCACAGAGATGTTCCTTCCTTCAGACAGCATGTACAGCGGTGCCTGCTTACCTTCTCCCGTCACAGAGAGGTTCCTTCCTTCAGACAGCATGTACAGCGGAGCCTGCTTACCTTCTCCCGTCACAGAGAGGTTCCTTCCTTCAGACAGCATGTACTGCGGTGCCTGCTTACCTTCTCCCCTCAAAGAGAGGTTCCTTCCTTCAGACAGCATGTACAGCGGAGCCTGCTTACCTTCTCCCCTCACAGAGAGGTTCCTTCCTTCAGACAGCATGTACAGCGGAGGCTGCTTACCTTCTCCCCTCACAGAGAGGTTCCTTCCTTCAGACAGCATGTACAGCGGAGGCTGCTTACCTTCTCCCGTCACAGAGAGGTTCCTTCCTTCAGACAGCATGTACAGCGGTGCCTGCTTACCTTCTCCCGTCACAGAGAGGTTCCTTCCTTCAGACAGCATGTTCAGCGGAGCCTGCTTACCTTCTCCCGTCACAAAGAGGTTCCTTCCTTCAGACAGCATGTACTGCGGTGCCTGCTTACCTTCTCCCCTCAAAGAGAGGTTCCTTCCTTCAGACAGCATGTACAGCGGAGCCTGCTTACCTTCTCCCCTCACAGAGAGGTTCCTTCCTTCAGACAGCATGTACAGCGGAGGCTGCTTACCTTCTCCCGTCACAGAGAGGTTCCTTCCTTCAGACAGCATGTACAGCGGTGCCTGCTTACCTTTTCCCGTCACAGAGAGGTTCCTTCCCTCAGACAGCATGTACAGCGGTGCCTGCGATTGCGCGTCTTGCCAAGGTCATAATATGCACCAATTATCACCTTTATTGTAGAATCAATTTTATTCTTATTAACACACAATAATTTTTTATTTGATTCACATTATTACTTACAGACACGTGGAACAGCAATGGGCACATCGTTTGCACCTTCCTACGCAAATGTGTTTATGGGTGAATGGGAGTTTAAACACATTTTTAGTCACACTAACCCTTATCGTAAAAATATCATTTTGTATCGGAGATTTATTGACGATTTGATTTTGATTTGGGACGGTGACACGGGGTCACTGAAGGAGTTAGTAGACCATTTAAACAAGAATCATTCTAATTTTCTTTTTACGTTTTCATATCACCCCAAAAAATTGATTATCTTGATTTATATTTATACATTGACGTGAATTGTCAGATTTAGTCAGATTTAGTCAGTTAGGAATGCCTTTTTAAAAGCAGATCGTGGACATCCTAGGTCTCTAATTAGAGGCAATCCAAAGGGACAATTCTTGAGGCTGAAACGGATATGTTCCAATACGGAGAACTTTTTACATCAATCAAAGGAACTAGCCTCAAGATTTTGTCAAAGGGGGTACAGAGAGAAGGACATACAGAGGGCTTTCGAAAGCGCATATTAAACCTTACGCACTGATCTTTTGAAAAAGAAAAATAGAAGTGGAGGTAATAATCAAAATGCACCTCTTTGCTTTATTACACACATTACAAAGATCTCAGGCTCCCAGTTGCAAGACATTTTGCTGAATGCCTACCCGGGCGGAGCTACGACATTCACTGAGTGACTTACAAACTTTTCTTACGGAGCTGCCGACGGTGAACTGGCCACATATGCGGGATTGTACTCAAGGGCTGACCAGTTGTGAGACCTCCACTGGTCAGCCCTGTTTGATTTATTCATTACGGATCGCTAGGTCATTCCCTACAATACGGGTGCAAATTGCAAATTGCTAGATTGGGCTCCGTTTAATTATAAATTCTCACTCCAAAGTGTCCGGATGTTTGGGCCAAATATTGATATCTTTCAGAATATGGGACTGTTTACTCCGTAGCACGCGTCAATTTTTGGGGGGACCTTACCCCAATCTATCCACCCATAATTTAGATTTATTTTCGTTTAAATTTTCTAGTGGTTTACCAAGAATCTTTGTCATTGGGTCTAGGGTTATTCTTATCCCAAAAATGTCTCACACCAAATTTTGCACTATTCCCCAGAATCTCTGTATTTTATGGCAAACCCACCAAATATGTGCCATATCTCCGATATCGCCACAGCCCCTCCAACAAAGATTTGTGGACTCAGGGTAGAACTGCTTCAACCTCTGGGGAGATAAATACCACCTAAACATAACCTTATAAATATTCTCTTTAGAGATTGTGCATAGTGATGTGTTCGTTGCATTAACCCATATAGCTTGCAAGTCTTCCCAGGAAATCTCTACCTGAAAATCTTGGGCCCATTTGTCCATATATCGGTGTGTGTAGGGGGCATTATATTCCCAAGAGATAAGAATTTGGTATATTGTTGATATAAGACCCCACTGATAGCTTATTTTTCTACATAGTTGTTCGAAAACAGTGCATTCTGGGAAAGACCCGTCCGGGGACAATTGCCTAAGGTAGTGGGAGACCTGTAAAAATCTGAATACCTCCGCTCCCGTGAAAGAGTACCTCTGGGTAAAATCCTGGAAATGTAATATTTTGCCGTTTAGGAGCATTTCTCCCACATCTCTGACTTCCCTGACTTTCCATTCGTCGTACAAACCAGAGAACCACACCGGACCAAACTCAGGGTTACCAAAAATAGGGGAACATCTTGAAGGGGTTGAAGATAATTGATAGTACTTTTTATCCTTATAACAAAGTTTAAGAGAAAATGTTATTATTGCTGAATCAAAAAGATCCGGTTTGGAACTCTTTATTGATCTATTATTCCACCTGAGGGCTGGGAGAGCTGTCAAGCTGTTAAACATATTCTCTAGATCTACCCAGCGATATTGATTTTCTTGAGTGCCAAAAAAACAATCTATAAATCTCTTACAGAAAACAGATTGGAGTTAAAGATTCAATTAGAGGACGTAGAATGTTCATTAAAATGGACCAACCAACTATACTATGATAAGGGGAATAAAGCGGATCGGATCCTAGCTAATAAGCTCAGAGGGTTGAAAGCCAAACGCAAATCCCCGCTATCAGATGTAAAGATGGGACGACTACTTTTGATGATCTGGAAATTGCCCGCGAGTTTATATGATTTACACTCCTCAGAAGGGCTCCCCTGCCTCCCAAACTCCGAAGCCATATCAAAATATCTAGACTCCTGTAATTGACCACAATTAACCGAAACAGAATAGACTCATTTGAACGGCAAGGTTAGTTAATGTGATCAAGGCCCTTCAATCAGGAAAATCTCCAGGCCTTGATGGCCTATCAAATATATAATATAAAACATTTCTCCCCAACCTCTCGCCAACTATCCTGAAGATGTTTAACTCCTTTATAGAAGGTAAAAGGATCCTAGCAAACTTGACCACCGCTAATCTAGCAATCATTCATAACACAGGTCGTGATCCTCTCCATTTTGGCAGCTATAAACCCATTTCTTTATTAAACTCGGACATCAAAATGTATAGCAAGATCCTAGCCAATAGGTAAAACCCAATTCTACCAAGGCTAATCAAATAGATTAGGTTGGTTTTGCCTTCGGCAGACTGGCATCAGATAATACAAGAAAAATAATCGACATCATAGAACATGTACACTTCACCAAGGCGTATTTCAAACAATCCAGGAGGAGCAAAATATAGGGAAATAAAAACAGAAAACAGTACAAATTTAAGTGCAGACGTTGAGACTATGATGAAATAATGATGACAATATCTTGGCTCTACCGGTCTATCTACTCACAAGATGTAAGTGGTAAGTATGCAGTTGGCAGATTGGGCTGCCACCCCAGGTAATAGCTGTGTATTGTGGATATCCCTCCAGGCTTATCTCGTCAGGGTAACCATGGTGTACATATGGGAGGAAACAAAGCTACATAGCGCGATCTGTCTTTCCAAAAACTTTATAAAATGAATATGAGCATATAAAATGTGCACTTACAATGTGCCAGAATTAAAAATGCATTTATCACAATCACAGTGATTCTAGGGTTTTTTTTCCGATCTCACCGCCTCCTCTCTGGCTCTGGATGTCAGCCGTCTGCAACCTGGAACGCTCAGCTCCGTTTCTCCTCCGGCGCGTGTGACGTCACTGCTCAGTGGAATGTACAGCTACGGATCCCTCACTAGACCAAAACACCACTCTACGCGTTTCGCCCAGCTCAGCAAGCTGTCAATGGCTTCGTCAGGAGTGTGTGAGTTGTGGGGTTAATGAATATCCTTATATACCCTCTCTGGTCTAATTATACAATCAATGCAGACAATTACATCAGCGCTATGGTGACCAATCTTTACATGATTGTTCCAATTAGGATTTCTATATTACACATGTTACATATTTTGATTCTTGATGAAACATCATTCTCATAGGTGTTAATCTTTATATAGTGTTATCCATCTATAGGATAATTATATCTATTCAGCACTTAGAATATATATATGGAGTATCAAGTGCAGTTTAATAGTAGTTTGATTTATAATTAGCAGTTTACATTTTATAAATGAAGTTAGGCTGATTTCTTTTAAAATTTTCTTGAGATTTATGTTAGTCTCTATGTAGACAAAAGAGGCTGCATCACAAAAAAAGGGGGGGGGGAATTCGTTTTTATTCAGGAATAAATGTATTCGGTCAGCAGTTGACAATGGGCAATTTTTGTTTATTTTGATGTAATTGAATAATTCAA
Organism: Ascaphus truei; assembly: GCF_040206685.1. Classification (NCBI taxonomy): domain Eukaryota; kingdom Metazoa; phylum Chordata; class Amphibia; order Anura; family Ascaphidae; genus Ascaphus; species Ascaphus truei. Next base: position 1,719,125 of record NC_134486.1, on the reverse strand, counting down.
GTTGCTGCTGTTGTATTGCAACCTGATTTATTGTGACCCAATTTATATTCATGTCAGTATTAGTTTCGTTATTATTTCATCTAGCTAAATTACTTAGAATCTGCTTCTGTGTGGATAATTCTAAACAACAATACAGATGCTTCTGGGATATTTAAATTCATATCTGGTGTTATAATTAATTGGTTTTAATGCTAGCTGACATTAGGGGGAAATTTCAAGTAGATATTTATAAGGTAATTAGGTTCTTAGTACTCATTACATAATTTTTAGTGTTTTAGTGTATATATAAGTGACTACAAATTTGGGTGGAGAATGACATTTCATTTACATTATAATATACATATTTATGCAATTTATATATTTTTTCATTTTTAAACATATGTTCTCAATGCATGTTTTTAACACAAACGCAACATACAACAGGACATGTATAATCTACTCTAAAGGTCTATAATGATAGAGACTCATACACATTCCAACAAGTTTATACATTATGTCATATCAAAAGGTGTTATACAATCTCTGACTATCAGTGCTAATACACATAGTGTGATGTCGCTATCTGAAAACACACGCAGATAGGATATATTGAGCCTAGAGGAGAGGAAAAAAAAGAGAGGCAAAAAAAGGAGGGGAGAGGAGATTACATTCAGTTAGATATTCAGACTAGGAAGGGTGTCAGATCTATTTCTGCATTCAGGCCCCTTGGTGTCATAGTTTTTAGGCGGTGGATCCAAAACGCTTCCCTTCTCAATAGTTCTAAACCTCTATCGCCACCCCTCCAATGTGGCAGAACATGCTCTATAGCTTGATAATGCAGGCCTGTCGGTTCACCAGCATGGAAGTCAGAAAAATGTTTTGGAATACTATGATTCTGCAGCTTCCTGTGAATCCCACTAATATGTTCCAATATTCTTGTTCGTAGAGGCCTTATGGTCTTTCCAACATATTGTAACCTGCAGGAACATTCCATGAGATAAACCACATGGTCTGTCCTGCAGGTTATGAAGCTTGATATTTGGAAGCTTTCGCCTGTAACGTTTGATACAAATTGGTTTTGGTTAGGTGATTTAAACCGACAGGCTGTGCATGTCTTGCATCCATAAAACCCCTTTGTATGTAGCCAACTATTATCTATACAGTTTTTCTTACTTCTCAGAGCACTTGGTGCAAGTTGATCTTTGAGATTCTTGGCTTTTTTATATACTATACTAGGTCTATTAGGGATGACTGGGCCTAAGACAGGGTCATTTTTTAATATATCCCAATGTTTAAATAGGATTTTTTTGATCGCATTTGCCTCCCTATTGTAACCCGTAAGGAAGGCATATTCAAAGTTCCTGTTCTCCTTTTTTGTCTTATCTTTTACTTTCAATAGGTCAGATCTATTCATGTTCCTAACTTTTTCCCTAGCACCATTTAATAGTTCCTCATTGTAATTCCTCTCCAGAAATTTGCTCTGAATCCTATCTGACTGTGTTTCGCACTCTTCTACATCGGTGCAATTCCTTTTAATGCGTATCAGCTGACTGATTGGAACGTTGTCCATCCAATTAGATAGATGGCAACTATCTCTCCTGATGTAGTTGTTTTTATCAGTGTCTTTGAAATGTGTTCTTGTCTTTAACATTTTATTTTCAACATAGATGTTTAAATCTAGATAGTTAACCGCTGTGTTGCTCCACTCATTGGTGAAAGAAAGATTACATGTGTTTACATTCATATTGTCCAAAAATGTAATGAGTTTGTCTTCTCCCCCACTCCAAATAATAAAAATATCATCTATGTAACGGCGATAGGTGACAAGATCCGCGCCCAGCTCGTTATCACTCCAGATGTTGTCATTTTCCCAATCTGCTACAAATAGGTTTGCGTAGCTGGGCGCAAATCTCGTCCCCATCGCCGTTCCACATTTTTGCAAATAAAAAGTGTCCCCAAACCAAAAATAATTGTGGTGTAATATAAACTTAATGCTATCTATAATAAAATTAACTTGTGATTCTAATAAAGTGTCATCTCCCTGAAGGAACCCTTTCTTGGCAGCACATCCTTCACCAAGGCAACAACTCTTCTATTAAGACTAGATGCTGAGATGGAAAAGGAATATAGTATTAAAATGGCGCCGACGTGAAAAGGATATATTCACCAACAAGGAGAAACCGATATGGATTCCAGACAGTAGAGTTGTGCTTAAAGAAAATACAAAAAAACACAAAACATAGTGTAATACTGCAGATACAGAACAACATACAATGTAACACAAATATTCAAGAAATATATATCAGCTGAGATCAAGGGTGATGGGATAGGAAAACATTTAATAAAATGGATTTAAAACACTGGACATAAAAACATATACAAATAATATAAACACAATAAGAATAAAACTATTGATTGGACAATAAGTATGGGACAAAAAATCAGCTACACCAGGTGGAATGCCCACTCACCGGACGAAGAATATAAACAGGCGGTGGATAAATCTGAGAGTATCCCCTCTCTTTCAGGTCACACAGCTACTGCACCGAGATCTGCAACGGGAAGGTAGCTGCACACATCAGACCGCGTACGTTCGCCTTCTCCTGGCACTTGTTCCTCCTCGTAGCTGATGGTAATTGGAACGCAGCTGAACGCAGCAGACCAGCAAGGATCACACAGCCATTGCACCGGGTAGAGGCCAAGATGGCGGCTGCACACGCTGTGCTGCGCCATCTTGGCCTCTACCCGGTGCAATGGCTGTGTGATCCTTGCTGGTCTGCTGCGTTCAGCTGCGTTCCAATTACCATCAGCTACGAGGAGGAACAAGTGCCAGGAGAAGGCGAACGTACGCGGTCTGATGTGTGCAGCTACCTTCCCGTTGCAGATCTCGGTGCAGTAGCTGTGTGACCTGAAAGAGAGGGGATACTCTCAGATTTATCCACCGCCTGTTTATATTCTTCGTCCGGTGAGTGGGCATTCCACCTGGTGTAGCTGATTTTTTGTCCCATACTTATTGTCCAATCAATAGTTTTATTCTTATTGTGTTTATATTATTTGTATATGTTTTTATGTCCAGTGTTTTAAATCCATTTTATTAAATGTTTTCCTATCCCATCACCCTTGATCTCAGCTGATATATATTTCTTGAATATTTGTGTTACATTGTATGTTGTTCTGTATCTGCAGTATTACACTATGTTTTGTGTTTTTTTGTATTTTCTTTAAGCACAACTCTACTGTCTGGAATCCATATCGGTTTCTCCTTGTTGGTGAATATATCCTTTTCACGTCGGCGCCATTTTAATACTATATTCCTTTTCTGTTTTTTGATCTGACCAGGGGGTCAGTTTTAGTATTTAGGCAGCCCCCTATGTGAGGTTATTCCTCCTATTAGGGTATATTATTATATATAGTTAGCGCTACCTTCTCTGTTTTTGCATTAGATGCTGAGATGGCCTTTGGCAGAATCAATTGGGTTTTCTTAGACAAAACTATGCAGTCTTTTGGCTTCTCGGGTTCCTTTCTGCAAGGGGTTAGTGCCCTCTATAACTCCCCTAGGGCCCTGGTAAAACTTCTAGGCAACAATCTAGAAGCCATAAATATTAAGAATGGTACAAGGCAAGAGTGTCCTTTGTCCCCTCTTCTCTTTGTTCTCTCTATTGAGCCTTTAGCTTCAACGATCAGATCGCATCCAGATATTTAGGGCATAGACATAGGCGACAAAAATTATAAGATCTCACTTTTTGCTGCTGATGTAATTCTAACCTGGCCAACCCTCTGATTTCTTTGCCGATTTTGCTACAGTCCCCAGGGGAGTTTGGAGGGCTAGGAAGAAAAAACCAGGGGAGCGTAGATACCTTTAAAAAGAAAAAAAGACAAACATAGTGCAACCTGTAGCAAAATATGTTATAAGGAGCTCCCAGCTGGGCACCACATACTAAGGCCAATGCCTAATGGGATATATCAGCAGGAACAATTCGGAGGAGATAATCTTTAGAAAAGAGAAGCACACATGCAGTATCCAATAAAATACAGTTTATCCAAAAATGATAAAAGTGGAGGCTTACAGAATCCCAATGGGAAAACAGCATTGACGGTGGTGATCTCAAGACCACATCACAGCGTCTCTGTGTCAGCAAACCGCCACGGTACACTTCAGCCTGGAGCCGTCTCGTCACTTCCGGTCTTGGGGCCGTCACGTCACTTCCGGTTGCGCCGCCGGTAGGAAAACAGCTACGGATACCCAGGCACTCTCTCCTTCTTGATTAATAGGTCACGCTCAACGCGTTTCGCCGTTCTTGCAGACGGCTTCGTCAGGAGTAGCAGTGACCTGTCCTGGGTGTCTTATTTATACCCATACTGCTATCAAACTCCCCTCCTCCATAGGATGATTGATAGAACATCCCCCAAAGTCACGGGCCAATTACATGCATGTGACCGCACACAGGGAAATACATATACTTAAAAACAGTGATAAACATTTAATTATACAATTATAATAAAATAGTTTAATAGTACCAAAGCATATTTTAAAAACATATTAAAAATAATAATCCTAACTCATAATAAAATACACATTAAAGTATATAAAAAAACACATCAGCTATCCTACTCTTTCTTAGTCATATTGAGCAGACGATAGATGAATCTTAAAAAGACAAAGAAATTAGGTTAGAGTACAACATCAAATTCCAATAATCTTATGAAATGAGGCAAAGTTATAAGGACATCTTGACTATTTTAGACATAGATCGGACCACAAAGACTGAACACCAGTCAATAAAAAATGCTCTCAAAAATTATATAAAAGGTGCAATCCCATCTAAATCCTATAAAAATATGAAATTTACAGAAAAAATAGAAAAAACACCAGATTAAAGAAAAACACCAAATTTAAAGAAAAACACCAAGTTCAAAGTCCACATTCAGGCCTTGTGGCACTAAGGTTTTGAGAGAAAAGATCCAAAAACTCTCTCTTTTCTTCAGTGCAACATTTCTGTCCCCACCTCTCCAGTGGGGCAGAACATGTTCAAGCACTGTAAACCTTAGTCCTGAAGTGTCACCTTGGTGTATATTGATGAAGTGATTGGATAAAAAGTGAGTAGTGACACCTCTACGCACATTACCAATGTGTTCCAGAATACGTGTTTTAACTGGCCTAGTGGTCTGGCCTACGTATTGAAGCCCACAAGGGCACTGTATTAGGTAAACCACGTATTCTGATCTACACGTAATGTGTTGTTTTATGAAAAACTTTTCTTTGGTAATATTAGACTGGAATCCAAACTTATCGTCCGATCTATGTCTACATGCCAGGCATGTGGTACACCCAAAAAACCCTTTTATTTGGGGTAACCACCTATTACTCTCTTTACAGACCTTTTGTAAGGCACTAGGTGCAAGTGCATTTTTTAGTGAATTAGCTTTTTTAAAAATGACTGTCGGTCTTTCAGGTACTATTTCACCTAGGATAGAGTCATTTTGGACAATATGCCAGTGTTTGCGTATTATTTTAGTTATTTTTTCGGATTGTCTATTATAGTTTGTGAGAAAAGAGAAGTCAAAGTTCTTTTTAGTTTTAACTTTTTCTGTGTTCTTTATAAGATCTTTCCTTTCTAGACATCCTACTTTTTCTACTGCATCTTGAATAACTTGCTCTTCATATTTCTTTTCCCTAAACCTTTCTTGCATAAATTGAGATTGTGTATTGAACACGTCATCATTCGAACAGTTCCTCTTGACCCTTCGTATTTGACCATATGGTACATTTTGTAGCCATTTCGGGTGATGGCAACTGGAAGGTGTGATAAAGTTATTGATATCGACGTCTTTGAAGAAGGTTTGAGTACTAATCTCTCCCTCTTCTATGAGTACAGTCAGGTCCAGGAAGTTAACCCTTTCCCGACTGTACTCACAGTTGAATTTGAGGTTGAGTAAGTTATCATTAAGATAGTTTATAAATCTTTTGAGACTTTCCTCGTCCCCTCTCCAAATAAAGAATATATCGTCGATATATCTCCGCCACAGGCACAAATCCACACCCAGCTCTGCAATAGACCAAATATGGTCTTCCTCCCATGCACCCATGAGAAGATTTGCATAGCTGGGTGCAAATTTCGTGCCCATGGCGGTACCACACTTCTGAAGGTAGTATACTCCTTCAAACAGGCCAGACCACTCCTCCGTAGGCCAGACCACTAGGCCAGTTAAAACACGTATTCTGGAACACATTGGTAATGTGCGTAGAGGTGTCACTACTCACTTTTTATCCAATCACTTCATCAATATACACCAAGGTGACACTTCAGGACTAAGGTTTACAGTGCTTGAACATGTTCTGCCCCACTGGAGAGGTGGGGACAGAAATGTTGCACTGAAGAAAAGAGAGAGTTTTTGGATCTTTTCTCTCAAAACCTTAGTGCCACAAGGCCTGAATGTGGACTTTGAACTTGGTGTTTTTCTTTAAATTTGGTGTTTTTCTTTAATCTGGTGTTTTTTCTATTTTTTCTGTAAATTTCATATTTTTATAGGATTTAGATGGGATTGCACCTTTTATATAATTTTTGAGAGCATTTTTTATTGACTGGTGTTCAGTCTTTGTGGTCCGATCTATGTCTAAAATAGTCAAGATGTCCTTATAACTTTGCCTCATTTCATAAGATTATTGGAATTTGATGTTGTACTCTAACCTAATTTCTTTGTCTTTTTAAGATTCATCTATCGTCTGCTCAATATGACTAAGAAAGAGTAGGATAGCTGATGTGTTTTTTTATATACTTTAATGTGTATTTTATTATGAGTTAGGATTATTATTTTTAATATGTTTTTAAAATATGCTTTGGTACTATTAAACTATTTTATTATAATTGTATAATTAAATGTTTATCACTGTTTTTAAGTATATGTATTTCCCTGTGTGCGGTCACATGCATGTAATTGGCCTGTGACTTTGGGGGATGTTCTATCAATCATCCTATGGAGGAGGGGAGTTTGATAGCAGTATGGGTATAAATAAGACACCCAGGACAGGTCACTGCTACTCCTGACGAAGCCGTCTGCAAGAACGGCGAAACGCGTTGAGCGTGACCTATTAATCAAGAAGGAGAGAGTGCCTGGGTATCCGTAGCTGTTTTCCTACCGGCGGCGCAACCGGAAGTGACGTGACGGCCCCAAGACCGGAAGTGACGAGACGGCTCCAGGCTGAAGTGTACCGTGGCGGTTTGCTGACACAGAGACGCTGTGATGTGGTCTTGAGATCACCACCGTCAATGCTGTTTTCCCATTGGGATTCTGTAAGCCTCCACTTTTATCATTTTTGGATAAACTGTATTTTATTGGATACTGCATGTGTGCTTCTCTTTTCTAAAGATTATCTCCTCCGAATTGTTCCTGCTGATATATCCCATTAGGCATTGGCCTTAGTATGTGGTGCCCAGCTGGGAGCTCCTTATAACATATTTTGCTACAGGTTGCACTATGTTTGTCTTTTTTTCTTTTTAAAGGTATCTACGCTCCCCTGGTTTTTTCTTCCTATGTTTCGTGTGGACCTTGAAACAGTCCGTCTAAGGGTTTGAGTGTTTTTATTTTTACTTTGTATTTTGTGTTTACCTTCACATTTATATACATAGTTTTTCCATTAAGTGTTTATATATTATTCACTGTGTTTAGGTATTGAGCGCCATCTTGTGTGTTCTATATATCTGAGTTTGGAGGGCTGTCTGCATACAAAATATGGATAAGTCGGAGGCCCTGAACCGGTCCCTCCCGAATTCTGAACTTCAACTTCTACAACAAAAATTTACATTTAGATGGCGATCTACTCATCTTAAATATTTAGGCGCCAACATCTCTATTACTTACAAATCTCTATCAAAGTAATTATCCTTCATAGTCGACAAAATTCAAAAGGACTTGCTGAGCTGGAGCAAACATCAGATATCATTGTTTGGGACAGTGATGTCAATAAAAATGAACATCCTTCCCAGACTGTTATATTATTTCCAGACCATTTCAATCCATATCCCGAGAGGGAAACTAAGGGCCCTTCAGGAGCTGATTTTTCATTTTTTTGGCAAGGAAAAAGACCCAGTATAGCCAGGTCCATGTTGTCTTCCAGGTCGAGAGGGGGATTGGGTGTCCCAGATATATTTTTTTTATTACTTCAATTTTTATTGAGCATTTTCAAATATACAAAATGAGGTAAACATAACATACTGCACAAAAAAAAGGGGGATACAGTAATACAAATAAACTGGTAATGAAACAGTGGAGAAGAGGGAGATCGGGGAGGGGGGGGAAGGGGTAGCATTTGTACCAATGTCGTACTGTAATCAACAATTTAAATATCCCATGTATCACTCTGTTCAAAGTATTCTAGTCTATATATGTGGGTATACCTGCATGACGGAACCAAGGAGCCCAAATATCAGAGAATTGCGAGGTAGAGCCGTTCAGATAGGCTGAGTTTTTCCATATAGACTATATGCCAAATTTTGTTGTTTATTTGATTTAAGGATGGGGGGGCCGGTTGTTTCCAGTTTTTGGCAATTGTACACCATGTAGCGTTTAAAATTTGGGATATTACTCTAGCTTTGTTTTGGGAGATATTTGTAGAGGGAGAAAGGGGGTGGCCCGGGATTAAAGGGGTTGCACCCCATTTGGCCATCCCCTGACCTCACCAGGGAGACAAGGGGTTAACTGGGCTGAGGTCCAGAAATGTGATTTAACCCTTGTTATAATATGTAAATGTATTTTTCCCTGTTCCCCTGTTCCATTGTAATATGTGGTTTAATCAGTGTCTGCATCACACACACTAGAATCCATCCGGGAACACAAGGGTTAATAGTTCTTTAATGATTATAGCTCTTTGTGTAATTTTCCCGCCTTTTCAGGCACCATTTTGCAGGTCCCCATAGGCCGCCATTAGGGCTCAATGCATTTCAATGGAGAATCTTGCTGTTTTAGTCCTGTTTCCTGTGAAGACCAGCAGGTGGCGTCCGAGAGGGAGAGCGGCGGTTTCCCATTGTAAGTCAATGGGCCCATTGACTTCAATGGAGATTCCTCGAAGTAACTTTCAAAGAACGAGTTGGCTGCCGTCCAGACCGCAAACCGCAAAGCGGATACAATGTCCTTTAAAAGAGTTAAAATCACTTGGGTCAAGTTCAACGTTAAGTGGCGTGGGAATAAACTGTTCTAGAGCACCTAGGAATAAAATTCTTTTTACCCCTAGTTCCTAGACCTCCCCCCACTCGACCACAACCGGGTCCCCGAATCCTGGACCCCGATAAGGGTCGAACCAGACAGAGCGGGTCGCGCCATAGGCTTTGCTGGCGGCGGCAAAAACGGCTCAGAAAAATGACTAAGGGTGAAAAGCTGAAATTTGGTAATCCATATCTCCGGTTCCGGAGGGCCCAGCAGATCAAGGTTTGGGGTATCTGTAGTCACTGCTCTGGCATCACTGCAGAACCATCCTTGACCCTCCTGGACCAACTCGACGGAGTATGGACCCCCTTGAAAGTTCGGGACTTTTCCCATAGACTTCAATGGCGGAGAAACCCCATTGACTTCAATGGCGGCGGTTTACCATTGAAAGTCTATGGCGGAGAAGCCCGTTGTTTTCAATGGGGATTTTGTGAAAAGCTGAGATTTCTTTTTAGCGGAGATTTTTGTATTAAAATGAAAAATGATTTAAGGTGCATTTGTGTATCTCCCGTTCCGAAGGTCGTAGCAATGAGAACTGGGAAGTTTGGACCTGCTAGACCCAACGGAACCGGATATTTTAATATGTTTATGTTTTTCCTGTAATACTGTGTTTTAAGGTATGGATAAGTTCCAGAGGAAATTCCTTTGGCCATAAGGTAGCAGATGGCCAAAGGAAGCGTCCCAATGTCTGGGACTTAAATATTGTTCAAAGGGTTTTGTCACCCTCACTGTTTATCTGAGGGCGGAGAAGGCTCAAACCAGAGCAGGCCTTAAGTGTTCCAGTTAACACCTCACAACAAAGGTTTTCCTGTCAGAAATTACATTCCCTAGACTAGCTGGCGTTCCAGATGCAAATGTGGGGGCCCAGAAGTGAGACCCCAGAGTTCTACTGCGCATGTGCCAACTAGCAGGGGGGCATGCGTCAGAATGCTTCCCACGTTAGAGAGTGGCTGGAGATAATTGAAAACCAATCCCCAGTACTCAGTGTTAAGGATAGGAGAACAAAGGTTTATAAACTGCTGTCCACCCTTTATCCTTTGTTCATCATGACTCATCTTGAAACCATCTTGATTGCTGAAGAAATGCTGTGCAAACTACTTCTCATCTTCCCAACCCCTAAGTAAGTGTACTCCTTGTCTGTTACTGTATTATTTCGTGTGTTCACCTATCCAAAGGAATAAAATCACTTTATTATATCTTAAGCCTCGTTCAGTTCAAACCCAGTTATTTTTTGTGTAATATTAATAGACCTGTGTAGGCTATCATCACAATATTTGCCATTGGTTTTCCTAGTAATATATACTGGGTCGTGTGGGACAGAGATTTCTAGTATCTTGTGTATTAAGGTGAACACTTCCGTCCATGTTTGTTGGATTTTGGGGCATGACCAGAATATGTGCAGTATGTTCCCCACTTCACCACAACCGCGCCAGCACAGAGGGGAAACGCCTGGGAGAAAAGAGTGAAGTCATATACCATCTAAATATTAACTTGTAAATATTCTCCTTACAGTAATTACAACGCATGATGAATTTTTGGAAGCAGCTTCCCAGATGTCTGTCCAGGTATCGAGATCTATACAGAAGTTAAGATCCTTTTCCCAGGATACCATATAGTTATCAGGGGTTTGGTTGTTCTTGATAGAAGATAAACTGTGATATATTCTGGAGATGATGCCCTTTGTGTGGGGTTGGTGTAGACACCAGTCCTCATACAAAGTTAAATCATGGGGATGGCTTGGCTTATAAATTGATTTGGATATAGTGCCTAACCTGGAGAAATCTGAAGAATTCGGAGGAGGGTATATCATGGTTTGTTTGTAGCGAAGCAAATGGGGGGGACTTTCCCTTGGGTGAGGATATCCTTGACTCTTGTGAGTCCTTTTTGAATCCAGGTATGGGAGTGCGGGTTTCCTGTGTAAAAAGGAAGGGAGGGGTCCGAGAATAGTGGTTGCATAAGGGAAGGGGAATCGGTTAGTTGGAACTTGGTTTTGAGGGAGTCCCAGAGATTGCAGGCAATTCCTCGATATCTTGCGCTTGGGTCTCCTGTGCAAGGGCGGTGTTATCCACCTTCTCCTCCAAGTCCACAATGCGGTCTCCTATGGACGCAATCTCCTCTCTGATGCTGCGGCGGAAGCTCTGCATCTCAGAGTGGAAAGAGCTTTTTAGTTCTTGTACAAACACCATCATTTCTTTGCGGGTGAGTGGAGCGTCCGTCTCTTCTCCAGAGTCTAGATCTGAATCTGCGTCTCCGCCTGCGGTAGACACTTCTTGATCTTTGGTATTTTGTTTTTTAAAGAAAAGGGATGCCTTGTTTAGTGGATGGCATGTTTGCTGTTTTTACTTGGTAAGTTTTCGACTTTGGATAGAGCTGAGTATATTTAGGTGATGTAAAAAAAAAAAAATAGTTAAGTTGGAATAAGTCCCCTCATTCCTATGGAGATCTGATCACACACACATTGGTAGCAGTTCCATGATTGCTTTTAAAGTGAGTGATTTTTATTAACACTTTATTCCAGTTCTTTGCTTTCAATTTGACTGTTTTTTCTTTATTCAGGGGCAGTGTATGGGCTGTGGGTGAACCAAGATGGCCGCCGGCCACCCTTCAACACTGTGGAGGCTGGGTGGACCAAGATGGCTGCCGGCCACCCTTCAACACTGTAGAGGCTGGGTGGACCAAGATGGCCGCCGGCTACCCCTCAACTGGGCCACACCGAGCGGTGAGTTCCTTTCCCTGGAGTGGGTCTCCCCCCCCCCTCCCACGGAGCTTACAGGGCCCTGGAGCTGCAAGGGGAAGCAGACGCTCTGGTTTCGCCATGCCTTTGATCGGCGTGTCACTATCTGACCGGCGCCATCTTGCTGCTCCTGCAGAGCACGGGCGCGTGGGGATAAATATTTGAGAGGGGCGGGCAGCGACCCCCCCCCCTCCGGCCGCCGCTGCGCACCTCTGCCCGGCACAGTTAGCGCGAGGTCCCCCCTTACCTCCTTCCGATTGGGAGTGTGTATCGGCCGGTATCAGTGCCACCTCCCGGTCCCGGCGGCCATCTTAGGTTTTTCTTGGAGGCAGAGGGGGGACCCGCGAGCGATCCGGTGGCCACGGAGCCAGGCTCAGCTTCAGTCAAGGGAGCCCAAAGGTACTTTAAGTTGTACCAGTCCTTGGGAAGGGTTTTGGGGTGTTTTTTCCCCCCGATCTTGAGGGTTTTCCCTGGTTTTATTAGCAGTTTCCTGAGGAGCAGCGCAAACTGCGACCAGCATGCTCAGCCTCCTGGCCACGCCCCTTCCCAGATATATTTTGATACTGAACCTTTTTAACTCCGGACTTTTCCAGACATCCGGGGACCATGTCAGCGGGATGTCTTACAAGTCCGGGGCTAAATTATGCATGAGTCACTCCCAGGAATTCCCTGCTATGCATCCTTAAAGTATGGTACTTATAATTAAGTGTTTCCGTTGTTCCGGCTGCTTGAATGAAAACCCCCTCCCGCCTAAAATGTTCGTACAATTAAAAGAGGGGGACTTTCATTCATCAATTTTTATTAAACGTAATAAAACTTGCGGCATAACTTTTTTTAATGATTTTACTCCAGCAGCGCTCACGTCAAAACTCAGCGCTCTATGACGTCCTAGCCAGTTAGCTATGCTGCAAGCTGCTGTTTTAAAACCCTTTTTACTTTGCGCGGTTACAGGGAACCTGGACACAATAACACACACATTGTAACGCATGATATTGGTATCGTCCCCTTATACCTAGCGGGACACACACAGACATTTGTAATACATTTACAGTGTTGCAGCCATTACTGGGGCGCAGAGCTAGCCCTCTATTATTCCCAAAATGGCTCAGTGGCACCCAGCCAGGCGTAATACCTTTACTTACTGGCCTGGGCACACCCTCACCCTCACACTGTCCCCCCCGAATTCTGAACTTCAACTTCTACAACAAAATGTTTAAATTTAGATGATCTACTCATCTTAAATATTTAGGGGTCAACATCTCTAGAAATTACAAATCTCTTTATCAAAGTAATTATCCTTCATTTTCGACAAAATTAAAAAGGACTTGCTGAGCAAACATCAGATATCATTGTTTGGGAGAATGATGTCAATAAAAATGAACATCCGTCCCAGACTGTTATATTATTCCCAGACTGTTATATTATTCCCAGACTGTTACTGTATATTATTCCAGACTGTTATATTATTCCCAGACTGTTATATTATTCCCAGACTGTTATATTATTCCCAGACTGTTATATTATTCCCAGACTGTTATATTATTCCCAGACTGTTATATTATTCCCAGACTGTTACTGTATATTATTCCCAGACTGTTATATTATTCCCAGACTGTTACTGTATATTATTCCCAGACTGTTACTGTATATTATTCCCAGACTGTTACTGTATATTATTCCCAGACTGTTATATTATTCCCAGACTGTTTTATTATTCCCAGACTGTTTTATTATTCCCAGACTGTTACTGTATATTATTCCCAGACTGTTATATTATTCCCAGACTGTTTTATTATTCCCAGACTCCTATATTATTCCCAGACTGTTACTGTTATATTATTCCCAGACTGTTACTGTATATTATTCCCAGACTGTATATTATTCCCAGACTGTTACTGTATATTATTCCCAGACTGTTATATTATTCCCAGATTGTATATTATTTCCAGACCTTTCCAATCCATATCCCGAGAGCGAAACTAAGGGCCCTTCAGGACCGGATTTTTCAATTTATTTGGCAAGGAAAGAGACGCAGAATAGCCAGGTCCATGTTGTCTCCCAGGTCGAGAGGGGGACTGGGTGTCCCAGATATATTTTGATACTGCTATGCGGCCCAACTACGCCAGGTAGCTGTCTGGCATTCAGACCCAACTGAGTTTTACTGGGTGACCATCGAAACAAATTATTGTCGTTTAGTTTCCAATTATTTTTGCCGAAAGGAAGAGAGAGAACCAACTCGACTGGGGCATGGTCTGACCAGGACCTTGGGCCTATGTTCGACAGGGAGGATGCCTGTAAAATATCTTTGGCACCCAGAAAATAATCAATCCTCGAGTTGGTCTGATGTGGTGCTGAGAACAAAGTATAATCTCGTTGACCTTGATGTTGTGCCCTCCATATGTCTACAAGGGCGAAGTCTTTTATTATCTCCTTGAATTTTTTGGCCTTTTTCTGAACGAGAATTGAGTGGGGAATACCCGGAGTGGTGGACTTATCCGGTTCAGGGACGCTTACCATATTCATGTCCCCCGCCACGACTATAGAGGATATAGTCCAGGCTGCTCCAGGGACCCCAGTACATCCCTCATTGGGTCCTCCCCACCATCTCGGTAAGTGCTTTTTGAGTAGTTTGAGCGTGGTGGTTCCATCCCCTGGGCACTCCCTCCCTTTAGCCTACATTGTTGTGCTGGCCCGCTCGGGGCCTGGGGGGAGTGCAGCCATGGGGGTGTGGTTCCTTGCTGCCCGCGTTGGCTGGGGAGGGTGAGGAGAGGTCCCAACCCCTGTGGGGCCCTTGCCTACTGGACTCCGTCGGGGTGCCCACGCACCATCAGTGGAGCTGCTTCCAGTCTCGCAAGCCCTCCGCGGCGGTGCTGGGGGGGGTGCAGGGAGCGGGAGGGATGGTCCCGCATGCTGTGCGCGCTGAGATATATGGCAAGGCGGGCGGGGCATGTGCGTGGTGGTGTTCTCCTGGGCGGCCGGACCGGCCCCATCGCTTCCCCCTACCTTCCCGCGATTGGCGAATTTGTGCCGCTCGCCACGCAAGTCCACTTCTGGGCAGCCGGTGGTTGCGCGGGGACGGGCGAGGCGCATACGTGTGTCGGCCACACGCGGGCGGTGCTTGTTTGGCTTCCCCCCCTCCGGTCACCGAGCGCGCGGGCTGTGGTGGTCCCTGGGGTGGTGTTGCTGCTTCCCCCTTCGGGAGGAGCTGGTCCGACAGACTCCCTCCCCCCCAATACACGGCAGGGGAGGGTTGGCTTATTCTGTTACTGTGCAACATATCAATTCTTAAAGGGACAACTGCACGTGAGAGTTTCATGCAGCTACATTCATTAGGGGTTATTAGGGACATGGGGGGATTATAATATACCGGAGTGCAGTTATAAGGGGGGTGAAAATGTACTGTAGTGGTGGTTGTAATGAACTAACGTACTCCGTAATGGTTATACTGCAGGCATGGTTATAAATGTACAGTATTTGGGGTATAAAGGGTATGTAACGGGTATTCCCTCTATCCCAATCACAGATACCGTGTGTGTGGGTGGAAACCTATGTGTTACCAGGTGTGGTGCGTTATACCTGTCAGGCTCATAGGAGGTCTGAGCCTCCGCCAGTGAGAGCCTGGGGTGAATCCTCTGGAACGTTCTCGGTTTCAGCGCCTCCACCTGTGTAGGATTCTAGGAGTGTAGAAGGTTGCCTACACAGGACCCACACATATAATAAGTACATACACAAGGATGTATATAACCAATTTATATATATGCAGGCAATAACAACTGTTAATAACATACACTACTAACACTCCCCCTAGGGGGTGACTCCACCATGTAACTCAGTCCTCACAGTGTCTCTCACTCCACTAGGAGTGTACCTGCCCACCACCGTGTATCCCTACACCGTGTCCACAGCCCAACCCCTCGTCCCGTGGTCAGCGCTGCCACTATGTGTGATGATAAAATTTTAGGATACGTTGGTGCACTTATGGGGGTACCTGCCGAGCGCTCCTGCACTCGGGCCTGCAATTGACTTCAAAAAGGATCTGCCGCTCGGTGATTCCGTCTGGTCCTATGGTTCCTTGCACGGGGTCCGCCAGGGGCGATCCCACCCTGGAGATAGTCTGTCTGGGCACAGACTTGAACCCAAGTTTCTTCTCTGGGAGCGCAGCGTCCGCTGTGTCCCTATCTAACACTAGTGCTACTGTGACAGGATCCCTAACCTAGGGCCTGTCCCTGTAGCACCACAAACTGGGGAGTGAGGACCTATCTGGGACCTAGGGGGTTACTGGCCTACTCCGTTCCCGGTCCTGACTCTTCCCGGTCACTAACTTCTACCTAGTACTCCCAGCGCCTGCAGCAACGCGCTGCAACCTCGCACTATGCCTTCTTGTCAGCACTCACAGCACTGACAGCCGTGGCACTGACAAGACAGCACACACCCGCAACTAAGGGCAGGGTCCCTAACCTGGGGCCGTCCCTTATTAATTACCCACTAACCTGGTGGGGAGTTGGGGCCTATCTGGGACCTGGGGAACCTTACCTGGTGCAGGGGGCCACTTGCTCCCCACACCCTTCCTTCCCCTTCTTGCTCCCAGCTCCAACTAACTAGCGTGGGCTCAGCGCGCGAAATGTATCTCTTCCCTGCAGGGAGATTCTAAGCCCTATTGGCTCCCTGGCGTCACGTGGGGTCCCCTAAGGCTCATGGGACTCGTAGTCCCTGCTTAGAGCCTTCCCTGGTAGGCTAGTGTTTCACGGGCTCTCCTCACGCTTGTCCTGCGCATGCGCGAACTCTGCAGGGCCGTCGGGACTCACTGCGCATGCGCGATCTACAACAAGATGGCGGCGCCCTGCTCGGGAGCCGCCGGGGACTGCCGGAACACCAAAGCACTCCCTGCACTGGCCCCCACCCTCCAGAAGTGCCGGCGGGTCCATCGAGTGACCCGCGGCAGCGGAGGAAACGAGGGAGGGGTCGCGGGGCAGCAGGTATGCAGAGGGGAAAGTCCAATGCAGTGTAAGTGTGCAGCGCACAGCCAAGGAATATAAAAGCTGGTCTGGCAAAAAATCTTTTATTAATTTAAGAGGTCATAAAATAGAGGGTTGTAAAACCTTCGACGCGTTTCGTGCAACAGAAATTTATCAAGAAGTGTCTAAAACATAGTGCAAGTACATTTATATAGGCATTGTCTGCCGCTTTGGCGCCAAAATCAATCCACCAGTGATTGGAGATTCAATTATGACATCAGTCATTGATTTTTGGCGCCATAATTGAATCTCCAATCACTGGTGGATCCAGTTTTACAACCCTCTATTTTATGACCTCTTAAATTAATAAAAGATTTTTTGCCAGACCAGCTTTTATATTCCTTGGCTGTGCGCTGCACACTTACACTGCATTGGACTTTCCCTGACTGGATACAGCAGCACGCTTAAGGAGAGAGGGACTGGAGGCACTAAGTGTGAGTACGTTTACCTGGGGCCAGCCCAATGAGGTATGGGGGGGTGTCTCCGTGCATTTACCCCCTACCTTCAGGGTATTTGGAGCCCGTTTATAGGTTTAGTACTGTTATTATTATTTCCCAGTGCCATCTCTCTCCTATTATTGCTAGTGTTAGGTCCTAGTACTTGAGCACCATTTTCTCACCACGGTACGCAGAGGGGACCTGGCTACATCTATATACTGCATTCACAGTTATAATGCACCATATGGGGGTTATAAGGTACATACCGCATCCGTGGGTATAATGTACTCTATCTGGGGTTTCAAGGCACTGGTATATACCGGATTGGTGGTTAACCCGGGGGGGTTTGTACACGGTAATGGCGGTAGAGGATATGGGTATATACTGGATTTGTGGTTTTAAGGTACTGTAATCATGGTCTTAAGGTGCTTATACGTAGGGGATTTGTGGTTATAATATACGGGATTTGCGGTTATATTGCATGGTAATGGTGGTCTTGATGTGCTTGTTTATACCGGATTTGGGGTCGTAATGTACTGGGATATATGGGATGGGTGGTTATAATGTATGGCAATTGCGGTTGTAGTGTACAGGTAAATACCGTATTTGTGGTCAAATTATACCATAATTGGGGTCATGACGTACTGGAAGGTACAGTATTTGGGTTATAAGGTCTTGTAATTATGATTATAATGGACTGGTATATATCTGGGTCGTAATGCACTGATATTTGCGGTTATTAGGTACTGGGATGGTGGCTAATATACTCACATGACAAGTCAATAGGCGGAACACATACTTTATCCTCTCAAATTTGAAGACAAGCCCTATCCCCGTTAGTGGCGCATCTCGACTCTGGGTCAAGGGCGGCAGCGGGCACAGGAGGTTACATTGGGGCGACAACACCCAAGCTTGTAGAGTTGCCAGCAGCAGTCGTAACACCAGCGATAAGTGCAGCGCCAGTTGTAGCGCCGCTAATAGCGCCAGCAGCGGCGATAGCTTCGTCAATAGCGGTAGCCGTAATGCCAGCGATAAGGGCAGCGCAAGTTGAAACGACACTAATAGCACCAGCTGCGGCAATGGCTCCGCCAATAGCCGGGGGTTCCCTGCCGGCGGATAGCAACACAGCGCAGGGGACTGTGGGGCAGGCCGAGCAGGTGGAATCACCATCTTCCACGCTTCCCCTACCACAGGCGGCATCCACTTCAGATGCGCTGGGTCAGGATAAGAGGATGCCTGACGCAGCATATGAGGTTTCTTAGGCCTCAGACACGCTTACCGCTGGCGTGCTGAGGCGCGCTGAGGCTCAGGGAAAGCGGGCATGCAGCAGGTCAGCCGGGCGCCGGTCACGTACGCCAGGCATCCCGAGGACGCCAGGCGTCCCCGAAGGAGGCTGCAGGTAAGGGGGTATTTTACTTTTTGGAGCATGGAGCGGGGCGGAACAACCAGGGGGTCGCGAGGGGAAGGGGGAGGGGAAGATGCGGCTAGGATGGGCTGGCGTGCGGCCACGTTCGGCACCAGCCCGAAAAGACCCGCGGGACAAGACGGGCAAAAGTTTCAATAAAGATTGTCGCCACAGTATATATAACTAGCTGAGAGACCCGGCGTTGCCTGGGATTAAAATTTTGCACTCCCTCCTCTCTGCACTCCCCCTGTCTCTTTCTCCGCTCCCCCTCCCCTGCGTGACTCCGGTCTCCTGCCCCCCCCCCCTAATAATTGTTTGGTGGGGTGGTGAATCTTGTGGGGGGGAGGTGAATCCTGTGTGGGGGGGGGTGAATCTTGGGAGGGGGGGTGTGAATCTTGGGTGTGTGTGTGAGGGGGTTGAATCTTGGGTGGGTGTGTGGGGGGGGTGAATCTTTGAATCGTGGGTGGAGGGGTGAATCGTGGGGGGGATGAATCGTGGGTGGTTGGGGTGGTTGGGGTGGGCCACCCAAGATTCAGGACGGACATCCTGTATTGACGGAGTGGAAGCCGCACTTCCCCCTCGCCGCGCCCTGCGGGACATCTGTCAGCCCTCCTCCAGAAGCCTCTGCAGGTGGATGGGGATCCCCGCCACCAGCTCCAGCGCCTAGGGCCAGCTCTCTCACCTTCATGTGCTGGCTGCAGCCGGGCACCGTGAAGATCTCCCCGCGCTCCCACAGCAGCACCCGCACCCGGTATCGGCCATCGCAGCGGCCGGAGGAGCGGGCCTTCAGCAGGTGTGGGGACCAGCCGGGGAACGCCGTGTGTATCGGGGAACAGCATGGCAACTCCGCAATGACTTCGCGCCAGAACCGCCCGGGCTAGGCCGCACTGTACATCCTCTGGGGAGACGCGTCGCTAGGTAACGGGAGCATTGTGCGCACGCGCAATGAGCTGCGGGTGAGGGGGGTGATGGGGGGGGAGCCGGCAGGGAGGTGAGCTGCGGGTGAGGGGGGGTGATGGGGGGAGCCAGCGGGGAGGTGAGCGGGGGGGTGATGGGGGGGGGGGGAAGCCGGCGGTCCGGGCCTCTGGGTGCGTGTGTGTAGCAGCCGAGGGGGAAGGTGAGCTGCGAGTGAGGAAGAGAAGTGAGTGGCAGTTGAGTGATGTCATAGAGCCATGCAGGCCAATGAGAGGCTTGCGGGGCAGGGCAGGGATACGGACCAATCTCATTGGCCAGAGGCTGAGTGACAGACCCACGGACCAATCAGATTCACCACATCTACTATCAACCCCACAAATTTCAATTTTATATATTAAGATATATTATATATATATATATATATATATATATATATATATATATATATATATATATATATATATATATATATATATATATAGAACACACAAAAGGAGAAGTTGCTCAACACATAATATATAAGGTTAACTCAAGCCCTTTAATAAAACTAACTATAAGGGTAAAATAAAATATATACCCCAATTAAAGTCAGTATCTAAATTAAATAGGACCTGATGGTGCTAGGGGATAGTGAAAACTATATAAGACACACAGATGAAAAGAACATAGACAATCCCCTTAGTAGCACTCTAAATTACACCTAAACTAATCTATAAGATAAAGATGGTTAAAAAGAAACAGATGCTCCGCCAATTCAGAAAAAATGAACAAGATTTTATTAATTAAACAACAAGACACACTAACTTAAAAACATAAAAATACTAAAGACAGCCTATGAAAATATATATGTATCAAAAATATAAAGAGAGGACTACTAATCAAACACTTTCAGTATTACAAAGAGAAAAAAAAAAAAAAAAATGTGTCTAAATAAAGTTTAAATAATGACAACAAAGTAGTTTAGTCTAACATAATAGGCAATACAAAATATATTCCCACTGACATATGCATGAAAGAATAATAAATCATTGCGTTGGAAAAAGTATATAGTCAATGACCCAGTATATAGCCAGGAAAAATTAGTATGTATACCAAAAACAGAGGGGGAAAAAAGAGATAAAGCAACCAGGGAAAAATAATATAACAATAATAATAGTTATACCCTGAACAGCATTTCCCCAAAATGAAATCAATGAGAACTGATGCAGCAAATAAAGAAAAATATGACTAATAAAGACATATTAGCAAACAGAGTCATACATATTGAAAACACCACAAAGTGCAGCACTGCAAGGACAGGTAATGCCCAAACAGTAAGAGGAGGGTAATACTCAGCTGCAGCTAGATTGTGTAGAGTTTGTGTCCATATTGATTGTACAGGATGTGTTTCCAAAGTCTGCTTATAACAGGAACAAAAAATAAAGTCCAAAATGCTGCATCAGATCCATCATAAGTCCCTCAGAATAGAAGATTACATAAAGGCTGTAGTAAAGTAAACACTCAACATGTTTCACCCGTGAGTGGGCTTCTTCCTGGAGAGGTAAAATTTAAAGTGAAGGCGTGCAGTGTTTTATAGATGGTAAAGTAATTAGTTCCAGCTTTGTTCTTATTTTCCTGTCCAATTAAAGCTACCTGCTAAATTGAGCTGCGTCACACACACCAGTGCAAGCAATATTGTAATCATTTCAGGCAGAGCTTCAAATTAAGCCCATATATTTGCACTGGTGTGTATGAAAATAACAACTTCACAGCACAAAAAGTGACAGCTTGCAAGTATATAGATAGCTATGGTTTTGTAACAAACATCTCTCCCTAAAAAGACCGTGGTGCAGCTACAGACATAAAAATCAGCAGCACCGTTTTTCTTTTGCATCTCTGGAAATGCAAACAGCATCATTTTGCACAAAATCAGGAATAAAATGCAGCATGAAGTAGTTTAAAGTATATTAATACAACTTTAAAGATCTAGTTTTATCCAGTTACTACTAGTCATCATTGTAATTATACCAATAATACTAAACTAACAATATTATTCTCTGACATAGTCTGAAAACATAGACACACTTTAGCAATCGAAGCATAAATACAGAAACCAAAAAAATCTGTGTAGATGGTATTTCCATCAATACTATGGTTCTGAAGCAAGGATTATGCTGAAGCAGACGTCATGGGTGATGTATTAAATGACGTCACTAGCAGATCATATCAGAGACTGGTGCAATGGGAGGTATCAGTTCATTTGCCAAAGCATTTTATAGTCCAAGCAAAAATACAGAAACCAAGGAATCTGTATAGGAGATGTTTCCATAGATGCAGTGATTCTGACGCAAGGGTTATGCTGAAGCAGACATCATAGGTAATGTATTAGATGACGTCACTAGCAGATCATATCAAGGACTGGTGCAGTTGGATGGAATCAATTCATTTGCCAATGCACTGACAAAGCAAAGACATATATGTTAATAACATAGAACAATAGTATATTTAGAGTTAGTATTGAGAACATGAGAAAATTAATGAAGAGAATTGTATATTTATAAAAGAGTAGAAGATGACATTATATCAGAAAATAATTATGAAATTTTGTTAAAAAAGTTAAATAGTAAAACAGAGAGGAACGAAATAATACATATTTATGCAAAATTAATTTCAAAAGAAAGGGGGCCACGCGTCTTCACAAGGTAATGAAGTTAAATTGGAACACAATATTGCATATATGTACAGATGTCAATTATAAACTATAAAAACATAGCAAACCCTAAAGAATCATTTAGTCCCATGGGCTGCATGGTATTGAGAAGAACTATCCAGCGACACTCCTTTTTAAGGAGAGCTTTCTCCAAATCCCCACCCCTTATGCCTAGGGCCACTTTATCAAAGGCAAATGCTGTTAGACACGTACTGTCTGAAGCATGATGTTGAAGGAAATGTCTAGCTGCAGATGTAATTTTTTTGAATGAATCCAAATCCCGTTGTGCCGTTTTGATATTTCTTGTATGTTCTAAGACCCTAAAGCGGACTTCTCGTGTAGTCATGCCAATATATTTAAGGTCACAGGGACAAGTTAAACAGTATATCACCCCCTTGGTCTTACAGTTAAGGGTGTACCCAATATTATATTCTTTAGTGTGTTTACTGTTCAAAAATTTGTCCGTCTGTACCATATACCTACAGGCAGAGCAGCTGTTACATTTAGAGAAACCCTTTTTCCTGAGAGACAAGAATGTTTCGCTTGTATGGGGAACATAATGACTATGTACAAGTCGGTCTTTGAGGTTAGGTGACCGTCGACTTGTCATGTTGACCTTGTCACCTACCGCTTCCCTTAGTTCTCCATCTGTACATAGGACAGGCCAGTGTTTTTGTAAAATACACTGGAGATCTTTCCACCTGTCATTATATGTACCAATAAAACGTGTTTTGGTGTCTTGTGTCCTCATTTTCGGATGTAATAATGTAATGCGTTTGCTACTTGCACTGTGCTGATACCCAGCATGAATATATTTATTGCTGTAGCCTCTAGATCTAAATCTTTGACGCATCTGAGCAGCTCTAGATTCGAAACAAACCTCAGTTGAGCAATTACGCTTTAATCTCAAAAATTCACTGCGGGGGATGCCCCGAATCTGGTGCTGCTGATGAAAACTTGAGGCATGCAAGATTGAATTTGTGGAGGTAGATTTTCTGAAAATATCAGTACCAATACTGCCAACCTCATCAATGAAGATCCTGAGATCCAGAAAGTCCACTGATTCAGTGCTTGATTTATAAGTAAGTTTAATATTGAGTTTGTTGTGGTTGAGCACATCTACGAAACTCCTAAGCTCTGTAGCAGAGCCCTGCCAGAGAATAAGAATATCATCAATGTATCTCAACCACAACAAAACATGCATGGTAAGATGAAGATTTTCCTCACAAAAAACCACCTCCCTCTCCCACCAACCCAGAAATAAGTTTGCATATGATGGGGCACATGTTGCCCCCATCGCCGTCCCTCTAATCTGTAAATAAAATCTACTCTTAAACACAAAATAATTGTGATATAGTATAAATGAAAGAAGCTGTAAGAGAAGATTAGTGAGATTTGGACTGAAAGAGGATGTTTTCAAAAAAAATTCCACAGCGCATAAGCCATCTTTGTGGTTTATGGAAGTGTATAAAGCCTCCACATCACACGTGACAAGAATAGTATTGGCATCAGCCATAATGCCATCCAATCGTGAAAGGACATCCATAGTGTCACGTAAATATGATGGTAAAGCTTCCACGGATGGGCGTAAGAAAGGGTCCAGGAATTGGCTGATGGGCTCACACAGGCTGCCAATACCCGCCACAATTGGTCTCCCAGGGGGATTGGTCATGCTCTTATGTATCTTGGGTAACAAATACAGGGTTGCCATAATAGGATGTTTGGTAATTAGGCTCTCTCTATTTTTGCTTGTTATAGTACCCATTGTGCAAGCTTCACTGAGAATAATTTCAAGCTCTTTTTTGAACTTGTCAGTGGGATCAGCACTAAGTTCTGTATAGCAGTTTTGTGCAAAATGATGCTGTTTGCATTTCCAGAGATGCAAAAGAAAAACGGTGCTGCTGATTTTTATGTCTGTAGCTGCACCACGGTCTTTTTGGGGAGAGATGTTTGTTACAAAACCATAGCTATCTATATACTTGCAAGCTGTCACTTTTTGTGCTGTGAAGTTGTTATTTTCATACAGTACACACCAGTGCAAATATATGGGCTTAATTTGAAGCTCTGCCTGAAATGATTACAATATTGCTTGCACTGGTGTGTGTGACGCAGCTCAATTTAGCAGGTAGCTTTAATTGGACAGGAAAATAAGAACAAAGCTGGAACTAATTACTTTACCATCCATAAAACACTGCACGCCTTCACTTTAAATTTTTCCACTCCAGGAAGAAGCCCACTCACGGGTGAAACATGTTGAGTGTTTACTTTACTACAGCCTTTATGTAATCTTCTATTCTGAGGGACATATGATGGATCTGATGCAGCATTTTGGACTTTATTTTTTGTTCCTGTTATAAGCAGACTTTGGAAACACATCCTGTACAATCAATATGGACACAAACTCTACACAATCTAGCTGCAGCTGAGTATTACCCTCCTCTTACTGTTTGGGCATTACCTGTCCTTGCAGTGCTGCACTTTGTGGTGTTTTCAATATGTATGACTCTGTTTGCTAATATGTCTTTATTAGTCACATTTTTCTTTATTTGCTGCATCAGTTCTCATTGATTTCATTTTGGGGAAATGCTGTTCAGGGTATAACTATTATTATTGTTATATTATTTTTCCCTGGTTGCTTTATCTCTTTTTTCCCCCTCTGTTTTTGGTATACATACTAATTTTTCCTGGCTATATACTGGGTCATTAACTATATACTTTTTCCAACGCAATGATTTATTATTCTTTCATGCATATGTCAGTGGGAATATATTTTGTATTGCCTATTATGTTAGACTAAACTACTTTGTTGTCATTATTTAAACTTTATTTAGACACATTTTAGTTTTTTGTTTTTTTTTCTCTTTGTAATACTGAAAGTGTTTGATTAGTAGTCCTCTCTTTATATTTTTGATACATATATATTTTCATAGGCTGTCTTTAGTATTTTTATGTTTTTAAGTTAGTGTGTCTTGTTGTTTAATTAATAAAATCTTGTTCATTTTTTCTGAATTGGCGGAGCATCTGTTTCTTTTTAACCATCTTTATCTTATAGATTAGTTTAGGTGTAATTTAGAGTGCTACTAAGGGGATTGTCTATGTTCTTTTCATCTGTGTGTCTTATATATATATATATATATATATATATATATATATATATATATATATTTACATACATTTACATACATTAAATATATATATATATATATATATATATATATATATATATATATATATATATATATATATATATATATATATATATATATATATATATATATAGTTGCATGATAAAGCCACTGTACAAATGAATGTGTGAAGGGTGGGTATCGGGCCAGGGTGGCTTAACCCCTTAATTACCTTTGCGGTTATTATCCAATAAGGTGATTAAGGGGTTAATTGATATCAGAATGTAATTGCAATGTATTGGCTATGTATTTCGTTGGCAACGGAGGACACAGAATTTGCTGTCAAGGGGGCTTCTTATTGATGAGGTCAGTAGAACTTTATTTATTTTATTATGCTAGTTAATGTGTTTAATAATGGGCAAATAATCTATTATCCCTATCTGGAGAATAGTTATTTTGCACATTATTGTACTGTATGTGTTCGGGGGGGGGGGGGGTGGGGATTGATGTATTTAATGTATTTAATGTATAGGACAGGTTTATTTTTTTTACATACAGGGTTGTTTCCTCAGGTCTGCGGGGGACCTATGGAGACCACCTGAGGTCTCCTCGGACTTCTCACGGGTAAACGGCTGCCGGGTCCACGAGGGACACCTGCGGGGAAGAACCGGTGGCCCCACATCTGTGGGGGCACCGCGGACCCGTAAGGGCCACCCGAGGGCCCCCAGACCCCAGTGGGAACCACCCGAAGCCCCTCAGACAAATGTGGGTCTGACCCGGGGCCTCCCAGACAGCCGCGGGCTTACCCGTGGGGACCCCATTGTGGCCCGCGGAGACCACCTGGTGGACCAGGGCGCCTGGCGGGGACCACGCGTTGGCCTCCAGACCCTGTTTGAAACATGGTGCTGGGCTACTGTGAGGTTTTTGAGGTGACCCGACAGGCCCACCGGGGACTCCCGTGGGCCTGGGGTATTAACCCTATATATAAAATAATAAATCATGTATTTATTGGGGGGCACAGGGGGTGGGTTATGTATAGAATAAATATAATGATGTTTATTGTGGGGCTGTGTATTGTTTTTCTTATGGGTACTGGGGGTTGAGGAAGGGGGTATTGTCCCCAAGGGTATGTGGGTAGGCCTCCCGCCTGGGTTAGTGGGTGAGGGTGGTTAGGCCTCAAGGGATGGGTAGTGGAGGGGTATGTAGGGCTCCCGAGTGGTGGGTGAGGGTGGGTTAACCTCTTAATGACTGTAGCGGTTAATAACCGCTAAGGTGATTAAGGGGTTAGGGGACATTACATTGGCTATTTTTATTCTTGTGTATGTTTTGCAGCACCAGGGGGACATGGGCAGGATGAAGATGAGGATGAAGACAGCCTTCATCGTGGGTGCCTGGAAAAGGTAAGTGTAATATGTATTTACTGTATTTATTGTTATTTATATGTATTTAAAATGGGCAAATGCACTATTATCCATATGTGGATAATAGTAATTTTGCCCATTACTGTATTGTATGTGGTAGGGGGGTGTATTTAGTTATACAGTACTGTAAATATTGTTTATTATTTTTGGAGTCAAAACATTGGTACCGCAGGGCCGCGAGTACCCTGGGACTCCCGCGGGGACCCCCGGCGGGTGAGCCAGGGACACCCGCACAACCCCCGGCCTCCCTCGGGGACACCCGCCGGCCTGTTGTATGGGTGTTGCGTCTGCAAAAATGTAAACAAAGACATTTTTCCAAGTCCAGCTTTTTTTGCGGCTACCTTGAGCTGATGTGGTTTCCTGAACGCAACTTTCGCGTACGCTAAGGTTCCGTAGCTTAATGCATCCCGCAGAAGGGCAGAATTGAACGCAAACAGGGTAACAAACGAGCAAAGTTGGAAAAAAATCAGTTTTAGAGCGCAAAGTGCCTGTATGCGTCTCTGTGAATCGCGTTCAGCGCAACATCACGTTCTCAGAGCACTTTGCGTTCTTAAAACGACTTATCAGAGCTTAGTGCATGACCCCCTTTGCTCTCGATCCCAACCTCAAGGTCATTAATAAACAAGTTAAAAAGCAGGGGTCCCAGTACCGATCCCTGAGGTACTCCACTCACGACTTTAGCCCAACCTGAAAAAGTTCCATTTATGACAACCCTCTGTTGTCTGTCCTTCAACCAGTTTTCTATCCAGGTGCATATATTATTACTGAGTCCAATTTGCTTTATTTTGTACAAAATCCTCTTGTGTGAAACCGTATCAAAAGCCTTTGCAAAATCTAAGTAGACCACATGTACATGCAGGAGCAGCAGCACCCACAGGAGCACAGATATGTACATGCAGGAGCAGCGGCACCCAGAGGAGCACAGACATGTACATGCAGAAGTAGCAGCACCCAGAGGAGTACAGACATGTACATGCAGAAGTAGCAGCACCAGAGGAGCACAGACATGTACATGCAGGAGCAGCAGCATCCAGAGGAGTACAGACATGTACATGCAGGAGCAGCAGCTCTCCCAGCACCCAGAGGAGCACAGACGTGTACATGCAGGAGCAGCAGCACCCAGAGGAGCACAGACGTGTACATGCAGGAGCAGCAGCACCCAGAGGCGCACAGACATGTACATCCAGGAGCAGCAGCACCCAGAGGAGCACAGACATGTACATGCAGGAGCAGCAGCACCCAGAGGAGCACAGACGTGTACATGCAGGAGCAGCAACACCCAGAGGAGTACAGACGTGTACATGCAGGAGCAGCAGCACCCAGAGGAGTACAGACGTGTACATGCAGGAGCAGCAGCACCCAGAGGAGCGCAGACGTGTACATGCAGGAGCAGCAGCACCCAGAGGAGCGCAGACGTGTACATGCAGGAGCAACAGCACCCAGAGGAGCGCAGACGTGTACATGCAGGAGCAGCAGCACCCAGAAGAGCGCAGACGTGTACATGCAGTAGCAGCAGCACCCAGAGGAGCGCAGACGTGTACATGCAGGAGCAGCAGCACCCAGAGGAGCGCAGACGTGTACATGCAGGAGCAGCAGCACCCAGAGGAGCGCAGACGTGTACATGCAGGAGCAGCAGCACCCAGAGGAGAGCAGACGTGTACATGCAGGAGCAGCAGCACCCAGAGGAGCGCAGACGTGTACATGCAGGAGCAGCAGCACCCAGAGGAGCGCAGACGTGTACATGCAGGAGCAGCAGCACCCAGAGGAGCGCAGACGTGTACATGCAGGAGCAGCAGCACCCAGAGGAGAGCAGACGTGTACATGCAGGAGCAGCAGCACCCAGAGGAGCGCAGACGTGTACATGCAGGAGCAGCAGCACCCAGAGGAGCGCAGACGTGTACATGCAGGAGCAGCAACACCCAGAGGAGTACAGATGTGTACATGCAGGAGCAGCAGCACCCAGAGGAGCACAGACATGTACATGCAGGAGCAGCAGCTCTCCCAGCACCCAGAGGAGCGCAGACGTGTACATGCAGGAGCAGCAGCACCCAGAGCAGTACAGACGTGTACATGCAGGAGCAGCAGCACCCAGAGGAGTACAGACGTGTACATGCAGGAGCAGCAGCACCCAGAGGAGTACAGACATGTACATGCAGGAGCAGCAGCATCCAGAGGAGTACAGACATGTACATGCAGGAGCAGCAGCTCTCCCAGCACCCAGAGGAGCACAGACGTGTACATGCAGGAGCAGCAGCACCCAGAGGAGCACAGACGTGTACATGCAGGAGCAGCAGCACCCAGAGGCGCACAGACATGTACATCCAGGAGCAGCAGCACCCAGAGGAGCACAGACGTGTACATGCAGGAGCAGCAGCACCCAGAGGAGTACAGACATGTACATGCAGGAGCAGCAGCACCCAGAGGAGCACAGACGTGTACATGCAGGAGCAGCAGCACCCAGAGGAGCACAGACGTGTACATGCAGGAGCAGCAGCACCCAGAGGAGCACAGACGTGTACATGCAGGAGCAGCAGCACCCAGAGGCGCACAGACATGTACATCCAGGAGCAGCAGCACCCAGAGGAGCACAGACATGTACATGCAGGAGCAGCAGCACCCAGAGGAGCACAGACGTGTACATGCAGGAGCAGCAACACCCAGAGGAGTACAGACGTGTACATGCAGGAGCAGCAGCACCCAGAGGAGTACAGACGTGTACATGCAGGAGCAGCAGCACCCAGAGGAGTACAGATGTGTACATGCAGGAGCAGCAGCACCCAGAGGAGCGCAGACGTGTACATGCAGGAGCGGCAGCACCCAGAGGAGCGCAGACGTGTACATGCAGGAGCAGCAGCACCCAGAGCAGTACAGACGTGTACATGCAGGAGCAGCAGCACCCAGAGGAGTACAGACGTGTACATGCAGGAGCAGCAGCACCCAGAGGAGTACAGACATGTACATGCAGGAGCAGCAGCACCCTGAGGAGTACAGACATGTACATGCAGGAGCAGCAGCACCCTGAGGAGTACAGACATGTACATGCAGGAGCAGCAGCACCCAGAGGAGTACAGACATGTACATGCAGGATCAGCAGCACCCAGAGGAGCACAGACATGTACATGCAGGAGCAGCAGCACCCAGAGGAGCACAGACATGTACATGCAGGAGCAGCAGCACCCAGAGGAGAGCAGACATGTACATGCAGGAGCAGCACCCAGAGGAGCACAGACATGTACATGCAGGAGCAGCACCCAGAGGAGTACAGACATGTACATGCAGGAGCAGCACCCAGAGGAGTACAGACATGTACATGCAGGAGCAGCAGCACCCAGAGGAGTACAGACATGTACATGCAGGAGCAGCAGCACCCAGAGGAGCACAGACATGTACAAGCAGGAGCAGCACCCAGAGGAGTACAGACATGTACATGCAGGAGCAGCAGCACCCAGAGGAGTACAGACATGTACATGAAGGAGCAGCACCCAGAGGAGTACAGACATGTACATGCAGGAGCAGCACAGACATGTACATGCAGGAGCAGCAGCTCTCCCAGCACCCAGAGGAGTACAGACATGTACATGCAGGAGCAGCAGCACCCAGAGGAGTACAGACGTGTACATGCAGGAGCAGCAGCACCCAGAGGAGCACAGACGTGTACATGCAGGAGCAGCAGCACCCAGAGGAGCACAGACATGTACATGCAGGAGCAGCAGCACCCAGAGGAGCACAGACATGTACATGCAGAAGTAGCAGCACCCAGAGGAGCACAGACGTGTACATGCAGGAGCAGCAGCACCCAGAGGAGCACAGACATGTACATGCAGAAGTAGCAGCACCCAGAGGAGCACAGACATGTACATGCAGAAGTAGCAGCACCCAGAGGAGCACAGACGTGTACATGCAGGAGCAGCAGCTCTCCCAGCACCCAGAGGAGTACAGACATGTACATGCAGGAGCAGCAGCACCCAGTGGAGCGCAGACGTGTACATGCAGGAGCAGCAGCACCCAGAGGAGCACAGACGTGTACATGCAGGAGCAGCAGCAACCAGAGGAGCACAGACATGTACATGCAGGAGCAGCAGCACCCAGAGGAGCACAGACATGTACATGCAGAAGTAGCAGCACCCAGAGGAGCACAGACGTGTACATGCAGGAGCAGCAGCACCCAGAGGAGCACAGACATGTACATGCAGAAGTAGCAGCACCCAGAGGAGCACAGACATGTACATGCAGAAGTAGCAGCACCCAGAGGAGCACAGACGTGTACATGCAGGAGCAGCAGCTCTCCCAGCACCCAGAGGAGTACAGACATGTACATGTACATGCAGGAGCAGCAGCACCCAGGGGAGCACAGACGTGTACATGCAGGAGCAGCAGCACCCAGAGGAGTACAGACATGTACATGCAGGTGCAGCAGCTCTCCCAGCACCCAGAGGAGCACAGACATGTACATGCAGGAGCAGCAGCACCCAGAGGAGTACAGACATGTACATGCAGGAGCAGCAGCACCCAGAGGAGCACAGACATGTACATGCAGGAGCAGCAGCACCCAGAGGAGCACAGACGTGTACATGCAGGAGCAACAGCACACCCAGAGGAGCACAGACGTGTACATGCAGGATCAGCAGCACCCAGAGGAGCACAGACGTGTACATGCAGGAGCAGCGGCACCCAGAGGAGCACAGACGTGTACATGCAGGAGCAGCAGCACCCAGAGGAGCACAGACGTGTACATGCAGGAGTAGCGGCACCGAGAGGAGCACAGACATGTACATGCAAGAGCAGCAGCACCCAGAGGAGAACAGACGTGTACATGCAGGAGCAGCGGCACCCAGAGGAGCACAGACATGTACATGAAGGAGCAGCAGCACCCAGAGGAGTACAGACGTGTACATGCAGGAGCAGCAGCACCCAGAGGAGTACAGACATGTACATGCAGGAGCAGCAGCACCCAGAGGAGTACAGACATGTACATGCAGGAGCAGCAGCACCCAGAGGAGCACAGACATGTACATGCAGGAGCAGCAGCACCCAGAGGAGAGCAGACATGTACATGCAGGAGCAGCACCCAGAGGAGCACAACATGTACATGCAGGAGCAGCACCCAGAGGAGTACAGACATGTACATGCAGGAGCAGCACCCAGAGGAGTACAGACATGTACATGCAGGAGCAGCAGCACCCAGAGGAGTACAGACATGTACATGCAGGAGCAGCAGCACCCAGAGGAGCACAGACATGTACAAGCAGGAGCAGCACCCAGAGGAGTACAGACATGTACATGCAGGAGCAGCAGCACCCAGAGGAGTACAGACATGTACATGAAGGAGCAGCACCCAGAGGAGTACAGACATGTACATGCAGGAGCAGCACAGACATGTACATGCAGGAGCAGCAGCTCTCCCAGCACCCAGAGGAGTACAGACATGTACATGCAGGAGCAGCAGCACCCAGAGGAGTACAGACGTGTACATGCAGGAGCAGCAGCACCCAGAGGAGCACAGACGTGTACATGCAGGAGCAGCAGCACCCAGAGGAGCACAGACATGTACATGCAGGAGCAGCAGCACCCAGAGGAGCACAGACATGTACATGCAGAAGTAGCAGCACCCAGAGGAGCACAGACGTGTACATGCAGGAGCAGCAGCACCCAGAGGAGCACAGACATGTACATGCAGAAGTAGCAGCACCCAGAGGAGCACAGACATGTACATGCAGAAGTAGCAGCACCCAGAGGAGCACAGACGTGTACATGCAGGAGCAGCAGCTCTCCCAGCACCCAGAGGAGTACAGACATGTACATGCAGGAGCAGCAGCACCCAGAGGAGCGCAGACGTGTACATGCAGGAGCAGCAGCACCCAGAGGAGCACAGACGTGTACATGCAGGAGCAGCAGCACCCAGAGGAGTACAGACATGTACATGAAGGAGCAGCACCCAGAGGAGTACAGACATGTACATGCAGGAGCAGCACAGACATGTACATGCAGGAGCAGCAGCTCTCCCAGCACCCAGAGGAGTACAGACATGTACATGCAGGAGCAGCAGCACCCAGAGGAGTACAGACGTGTACATGCAGGAGCAGCAGCACCCAGAGGAGCACAGACGTGTACATGCAGGAGCAGCAGCACCCAGAGGAGCACAGACATGTACATGCAGGAGCAGCAGCACCCAGAGGAGCACAGACATGTACATGCAGAAGTAGCAGCACCCAGAGGAGTACAGACATGTACATGCAGGAGCAGCAGCACCCAGAGGAGTACAGACATGTACATGCAGGAGCAGCAGCACCCAGAGGAGCACAGACATGTACAAGCAGGAGCAGCACCCAGAGGAGTACAGACATGTACATGCAGGAGCAGCAGCACCCAGAGGAGTACAGACATGTACATGAAGGAGCAGCACCCAGAGGAGTACAGACATGTACATGCAGGAGCAGCACAGACATGTACATGCAGGAGCAGCAGCTCTCCCAGCACCCAGAGGAGTACAGACATGTACATGCAGGAGCAGCAGCACCCAGAGGAGTACAGACGTGTACATGCAGGAGCAGCAGCACCCAGAGGAGCACAGACGTGTACATGCAGGAGCAGCAGCACCCAGAGGAGCACAGACATGTACATGCAGGAGCAGCAGCACCCAGAGGAGCACAGACATGTACATGCAGAAGTAGCAGCACCCAGAGGAGCACAGACGTGTACATGCAGGAGCAGCAGCACCCAGAGGAGCACAGACATGTACATGCAGAAGTAGCAGCACCCAGAGGAGCACAGACATGTACATGCAGAAGTAGCAGCACCCAGAGGAGCACAGACGTGTACATGCAGGAGCAGCAGCTCTCCCAGCACCCAGAGGAGTACAGACATGTACATGCAGGAGCAGCAGCACCCAGAGGAGCGCAGACGTGTACATGCAGGAGCAGCAGCACCCAGAGGAGCACAGACGTGTACATGCAGGAGCAGCAGCACCCAGAGGAGCACAGACATGTACATGCAGGAGCAGCAGCACCCAGAGGAGCACAGACATGTACATGCAGAAGTAGCAGCACCCAGAGGAGCACAGACGTGTACATGCAGGAGCAGCAGCACCCAGAGGAGCACAGACATGTACATGCAGAAGTAGCAGCACCCAGAGGAGCACAGACATGTACATGCAGAAGTAGCAGCACCCAGAGGAGCACAGACGTGTACATGCAGGAGCAGCAGCTCTCCCAGCACCCAGAGGTGTACAGACATGTACATGTACATGCAGGAGCAGCAGCACCCAGGGGAGCACAGACGTGTACATGCAGGAGCAGCAGCACCCAGAGGAGTACAGACATGTACAT
Organism: Ascaphus truei; assembly: GCF_040206685.1. Lineage (NCBI taxonomy): Eukaryota > Metazoa > Chordata > Amphibia > Anura > Ascaphidae > Ascaphus > Ascaphus truei. Next base: position 1,684,879 of record NC_134486.1, on the reverse strand, counting down.
GCAGGTGCAGCAGCTCTCCCAGCACCCAGAGGAGCACAGACATGTACATGCAGGAGCAGCAGCACCCAGAGGAGTACAGACATGTACATGCAGGAGCAGCAGCACCCAGAGGAGCACAGACATGTACATGCAGGAGCAGCAGCACCCAGAGGAGCACAGACGTGTACATGCAGGAGCAACAGCACACCCAGAGGAGCACAGACGTGTACATGCAGGATCAGCAGCACCCAGAGGAGCACAGACGTGTACATGCAGGAGCAGCGGCACCCAGAGGAGCACAGACGTGTACATGCAGGAGCAGCAGCACCCAGAGGAGTACAGACGTGTACATGCAGGAGTAGCGGCACCGAGAGGAGCACAGACATGTACATGCAAGAGCAGCAGCACCCAGAGGAGCACAGACGTGTACATGCAGGAGCAGCGGCACCCAGAGGAGCACAGACATGTACATGAAGGAGCAGCAGCACCCAGAGGAGTACAGACGTGTACATGCAGGAGCAGCAGCACCCAGAGGAGTACAGACATGTACATGCAGGAGCAGCAGCACCCAGAGGAGTACAGACATGTACATGCAGGAGCAGCAGCACCCAGAGGAGCACAGACGTGTACATGCAGGAGCAGCAGCACCCAGAGGAGCACAGACATGTACATGCAGGAGCAGCAGCACCCAGAGGAGCACAGACATGTACATGCAGAAGTAGCAGCACCCAGAGGAGCACAGACGTGTACATGCAGGAGCAGCAGCACCCAGAGGAGCACAGACATGTACATGCAGAAGTAGCAGCACCCAGAGGAGCACAGACATGTACATGCAGAAGTAGCAGCACCCAGAGGAGCACAGACGTGTACATGCAGGAGCAGCAGCTCTCCCAGCACCCAGAGGAGTACAGACATGTACATGTACATGCAGGAGCAGCAGCACCCAGGGGAGCACAGACGTGTACATGCAGGAGCAGCAGCACCCAGAGGAGTACAGACATGTACATGCAGGTGCAGCAGCTCTCCCAGCACCCAGAGGAGCACAGACATGTACATGCAGGAGCAGCAGCACCCAGAGGAGTACAGACATGTACATGCAGGAGCAGCAGCACCCAGAGGAGCACAGACATGTACATGCAGGAGCAGCAGCACCCAGAGGAGCACAGACGTGTACATGCAGGAGCAACAGCACACCCAGAGGAGCACAGACGTGTACATGCAGGAGCAGCAGCACCCAGAGGAGCACAGACGTGTACATGCAGGAGCAGCGGCACCCAGAGGAGCACAGACGTGTACATGCAGGAGCAGCAGCACCCAGAGGAGTACAGACGTGTACATGCAGGAGTAGCGGCACCGAGAGGAGCACAGACATGTACATGCAGAAGTAGCAGCACCCAGAGGAGCACAGACATGTACATGCAGAAGTAGCAGCACCCAGAGGAGCACAGACGTGTACATGCAGGAGCAGCAGCTCTCCCAGCACCCAGAGGAGTACAGACATGTACATGTACATGCAGGAGCAGCAGCACCCAGGGGAGCACAGACGTGTACATGCAGGAGCAGCAGCACCCAGAGGAGTACAGACATGTACATGCAGGTGCAGCAGCTCTCCCAGCACCCAGAGGAGCACAGACATGTACATGCAGGAGCAGCAGCACCCAGAGGAGTACAGACATGTACATGCAGGAGCAGCAGCACCCAGAGGAGCACAGACATGTACATGCAGGAGCAGCAGCACCCAGAGGAGCACAGACGTGTACATGCAGGAGCAACAGCACACCCAGAGGAGCACAGACGTGTACATGCAGGAGCAGCAGCACCCAGAGGAGCACAGACGTGTACATGCAGGAGCAGCGGCACCCAGAGGAGCACAGACGTGTACATGCAGGAGCAGCAGCACCCAGAGGAGTACAGACGTGTACATGCAGGAGTAGCGGCACCGAGAGGAGCACAGACATGTACATGCAAGAGCAGCAGCACCCAGAGGAGCACAGACGTGTACATGCAGGAGCAGCGGCACCCAGAGGAGCACAGACATGTACATGAAGGAGCAGCAGCACCCAGAGGAGTACAGACGTGTACATGCAGGAGCAGCAGCACCCAGAGGAGCACAGACATGTACATGCAGGAGCAGCAGCACCCAGAGGAGTACAGACATGTACATGCAGGAGCAGCAGCACCCAGAGGAGCACAGACGTGTACATGCAGGAGCAGCAGCACCCAGAGGAGCACAGACATGTACATGCAGGAGCAGCAGCACCCAGAGGAGCACAGACATGTACATGCAGAAGTAGCAGCACCCAGAGGAGCACAGACGTGTACATGCAGGAGCAGCAGCACCCAGAGGAGCACAGACATGTACATGCAGAAGTAGCAGCACCCAGAGGAGCACAGACATGTACATGCAGAAGTAGCAGCACCCAGAGGAGCACAGACGTGTACATGCAGGAGCAGCAGCTCTCCCAGCACCCAGAGGAGTACAGACATGTACATGTACATGCAGGAGCAGCAGCACCCAGGGGAGCACAGACGTGTACATGCAGGAGCAGCAGCACCCAGAGGAGTACAGACATGTACATGCAGGTGCAGCAGCTCTCCCAGCACCCAGAGGAGCACAGACATGTACATGCAGGAGCAGCAGCACCCAGAGGAGCACAGACATGTACATGCAGGAGCAGGAGCACCCAGAGGAGTACAGACATGTACATGCAGGAGCAGCAGCACCCAGAGGAGCACAGACATGTACATGCAGGAGCAGCAGCACCCAGAGGAGCACAGACATGTACATGCAGGAGCAGCAGCACCCAGAGGAGCACAGACATGTACATGCAGGAGCAGCAGCACCCAGAGGAGCACAGACATGTACATGCAGGAGCAGCAGCAGCACCCAGAGGAGTACAGACATGTACATGAAGGAGCAGCACCCAGAGGAGTACAGACATGTACATGCAGGAGCAGCACCCAGAGGAGCACAGACATGTACATGCAGGAGCAGCACCCAGAGGAGTACAGACGTGTACATGCAGGAGCAGCACCCAGAGGAGCACAGACATGTACATGCAGGAGCAGCAGCTCCCAGAGGAGCACAGACATGTACATGCAGGATCAGCAGCACCCAGAGGAGCACAGACATGTACATGCAGGAGCAGCAGCTCCCAGAGGAGCACAGACATGTACATGCAGGAGCAGCAGCACCCAGAGGAGCACAGACGTGTACATGCAGGAGCAGCAGCACCCAGAGGAGCACAGACATGTACATGCAGGAGCAGCAGCACCCAGAGGAGCGCAGACGTGTACATGCAGGAGCAGCAGCACCCAGAGGAGCACAGACATGTACATGCAGGAGCGGCAGCACCCAGAGGAGCGCAGACATGTACATGCAGGAGCAGCAGCACCCAGAGGAGCACAGACGTGTACATGCAGGAGCAGCAGCACCCAGAGGAGCACAGACGTGTACATGCAGGAGCAGCAGCACCCAGAGGAGCACAGACGTGTACATGCAGGAGCGGCAGCACCCAGAGGAGCGCAGACATGTACATGCAGGAGCAGCAGCACCCAGAGGAGCACAGACATGTACATGCAGGAGCAGCAGCACCCAGAGGAGCAGACATGTACATGCAGGAGCAGCAGCTCTCCCAGCACAGTGCCTGGGGAATGTTACTGTGCTGCTGCTGCTGTGTGTCACTGCCTCTGTATCCTGTGTATAAAACTACAACTCCCAGCATGCCTCAGTGTGAGCATGCGCAGCAGCACACAGGGCTGTGACCCGGATGTAGCAGCCAGTGATACAGGGAGGATATGGATACAGGTAATCCTGCAATATACTCACATATCAGCTGTACCCCTCTATATGTGTCTCTTACATACATGTGTATGGGAGCTGCAGCCTGGCACAGACACTAATGTGCTGGGGGGATACAGGGGGTAATCACAGGGAGCAGCAAGGAGCAGGTAACCCTGCAATATACTCACATATCAGCTGTACCCCTCTATATGTGTCTCTTACATACATGTGTATGGGAGCTGCAGCCTGGCACAGACACTAATGTGCTGGGGGGGATACAGGGGGTAATCACAGGGAGCAGCAAGGAGCAGGTAACCCTGCAATATACTCACATATCAGCTGTACCCCTCTATATGTGTCTCTTACATACATGTGTATGGGGGCTGCAGCCTGGCACAGACACTAATGTGCTGGGGGGGATACAGGGGGTAATCACAGGGAGCAACAAGGAGCAGGTAACCCTGCTATATACTCACATATCAGCTGTACCCCTCTATATGTGTCTCTTACATACATGTGTATGTGAGCTGCAGCCTGGCACAGACACTAATGTGCTGGGGGGATACAGGGGGTAATCACAGGGAGCAGCAAGGAGCAGGTAACCCTGCAATATACTCACATATCAGCTGTACCCCTCTATATGTGTCTCTTACATACATGTGTATGGGAGCTGCAGCCTGGCACAGACACTAATGTGCTGGGGGGGGATACAGGGAGTAATCACAGGGAGCAGCAAGGAGCAGGTAACCCTGCAATATACTCACATATCAGCTGTACCCCTCTATATGTGTCTCTTACATACATGTGTATGGAGCTGCAGCCTGGCACAGACACTAATGTGCTGGGGGGATACAGGGGGTAATCACAGGGAGCAGCAAGGAGCAGGTAACCCTGCAATATACTCACATATCAGCTGTACCCCTCTATATGTGTCTCTTACATACATGTGTATGGGAGCTGCAGCCTGGCACAGACACTAATGTGCTGGGGGGATACAGGGGGTAATCACAGGGAGCAGCAAGGAGCAGGTAACCCTGCAATATACTCACATATCAGCTGTACCCCTCTATATGTGTCTCTTACATACATGTGTATGGGAGCTGCAGCCTGGCACAGACACTAATGTGCTGGGGGGGATACAGGGGGTAATCACAGGGAGCAGCAAGGAGCAGGTAACCCTGCAATATACTCACATATCAGCTGTACCCCTCTATATGTGTCTCTTACATACATGTGTATGGGAGCTGCAGCCTGGCACAGACACTAATGTGCTGGGGGGGATACAGGGGGTAATCACAGGGAGCAGCAAGGAGCAGGTAACCCTGCAATATACTCACATATCAGCTGTACCCCTCTATATGTGTCTCTTACATACATGTGTATGGGAGCTGCAGCCTGGCACAGACACTAATGTGCTGGGGGGATACAGGGGGTAATCACAGGGAGCAGCAAGGAGCAGGTAACCCTGCAATATACTCACATATCAGCTGTACCCCTCTATATGTGTCTCTTACATACATGTGTATGGGAGCTGCAGCCTGGCACAGACACTAATGTGCTGGGGGGATACAGGGGGTAATCACAGGCAGCAGCAAGGAGCAGGTAATCCTGCAATATACTCACATATCAGCTGTACCCCTCTATATGTGTCTCTTACATACATGTGTATGGGAGCTGCAGCCTGGCACAGACACTAATGTGCTGGGGGGGATACAGGGGGTAATCACAGGCAGCAGCAAGGCGCAGGTAATCCTGCAATATACTCACATATCAGCTGTACCCCTCTATATGTGTCTCTTACATACATGTGTATGGGAGCTGCAGCCTGGCACAGACACTAATGTGCTGGGGGGATACAGGGGGTAATCACAGGGAGCAGCAAGGAGCAGGTAATCCTGCAATATACTCACATATCAGCTGTACCCCTCTATATGTGTCTCTTACATACATGTGTATGGGAGCTGCAGCCTGGCACAGACACTAATGTGCTGGGGGGATACAGGGGGTAATCACAGGGAGCAGCAAGGAGCAGGTAACCCTGCAATATTCTCACATATCAACTGTACCCCTCTATATGTGTCTCTTACATACATATGTATGGGAGCTGCAGCCTGGCACAGACACTAATGTGCTGGGGGGGATACAGGGGGTAATCACAGGGAGCAGCAAGGAGCAGGTAATCCTGCAATATACTCACATATCAACTGTACCCCTCTATATGTGTCTCTTACATACATGTGTATGGGAGCTGCAGCCTGGCACAGACACTAATGTGCTGGGGGGATACAGGGGGTAATCACAGGGAGCAGCAAGGAGCAGGTAACCCTGCAATATACTCACATATCAGCTGTACCCCTCTATATGTGTCTCTTACATACATATGTATGGGAGCTGCAGCCTGGCACAGACACTAATGTGCTGGGGGGGATACAGGGGGTAATCACAGGGAGCAGCAAGGAGCAGGTAATCCTGTAATATACTCACATATCAACTGTACCCCTCTATATGTGTCTCTTACATACATGTGTATGGGAGCTGCAGCCTGGCACAGACACTAATGTGCTGGGGGGGATACAGGGGGTAATCACAGGGAGCAGCAAGGAGCAGGTAATCCTGCAATATACTCACATATCAGCTGTACCCCTCTATATGTGTCTCTTACATACATGTGTATGGGAGCTGCAGCCTGGCACAGACACTAATGTGCTGGGGGGATACAGGGGGTAATCACAGGCAGCAGCAAGGAGCAGGTAATCCTGCAATATACTCACATATCAGCTGTACCCCTCTATATGTGTCTCTTACATACATGTGTATGGGAGCTGCAGCCTGGCACAGACACTAATGTGCTGGGGGGGGATACAGGGGTAATCACAGGGAGCAGCAAGGAGCAGGTAACCCTGCAATATACTCACATATCAGCTGTACCCCTCTATATGTGTCTCTTACATACATGTGTATGGGAGCTGCAGCCTGGCACAGACACTAATGTGCTGGGGGGATACAGGGGGTAATCACAGGGAGCAGCAAGGAGCAGGTAACCCTGCAATATACTCACATATCAGCTGTACCCCTCTATATGTGTCTCTTACATACATGTGTATGGGAGCTGCAGCCTGGCACAGACACCAATGTGCTGGGGGGGATACAGGGGGTAATCACAGGGAGCAGCAAGGAGCAGGTAACCCTGCAATATACTCACATATCAGCTGTACCCCTCTATATGTGTCTCTTACATACATGTGTATGGGAGCTGCAGCCTGGCACAGACACTAATGTGCTGGGGGGGATACAGGGGGTAATCACAGGGAGCAGCAAGGAGCAGGTAATCCTGCAATATACTCACATATCAGCTGTACCCCTCTATATGTGTCTCTTACATACATGTGTATGGGAGCTGCAGCCTGGCACAGACACTAATGTGCTGGGGGGGATACAGGGGGTAATCACAGGGAGCAGCAAGGAGCAGGTAACCCTGCAATATACTCACATATCAGCTGTACCCCTCTATATGTGTCTCTTACATACATGTGTATGGGAGCTGCAGCCTGGCACAGACACTAATGTGCTGGGGGGGGATACAGGGGGTAATCACAGGCAGCAGCAAGGAGCAGGTAACCCTGCAATATACTCACATATCAGCTGTACCCCTCTATATGTGTCTCTTACATACACGTGTATGGGAGCTGCAGCCTGGCACAGACACTAATGTGCTGGGGGGATACAGGGGGTAATCACAGGGAGCAGCAAGGAGCAGGTAATCCTGCAATATACTCACATATCAGCTGTACCCCTCTATATGTGTCTCTTACATACATGTGTATGGGAGCTGCAGCCTGGCACAGACACTAATGTGCTGGGGGGGATACAGGGGGTAATCACAGGGAGCAGCAAGGAGCAGGTAATCCTGCAATATACTCACATATCAGCTGTACCCCTCTATATGTGTCTCTTACATACATGTGTATGGGAGCTGCAGCCTGGCACAGACACTAATGTGCTGGGGGGGATACAGGGGGTAATCACAGGGAGCAGCAAGGAGCAGGTAATCCTGCAATATACTCACATATCAGCTGTACCCCTCTATATGTGTCTCTTACATACATGTGTATGGGAGCTGCAGCCTGGCACAGACACTAATGTGCTGGGGGGGATACAGGGGGTAATCACAGGGAGCAGCAAGGAGCAGGTAACCCTGCAATATACTCACATATCAGCTGTACCCCTCTATATGTGTCTCTTACATACATGTGTATGGGAGCTGCAGCCTGGCACAGACACTAATGTGCTGGGGGGGATACAGGGGGTAATCACAGGGAGCAGCAAGGAGCAGGTAACCCTGCAATATACTCACATATCAGCTGTACCCCTCTATATGTGTCTCTTACATACATGTGTATGGGAGCTGCAGCCTGGCACAGACACTAATGTGCTGGGGGGATACAGGGGGTAATCACAGGGAGCAGCAAGGAGCAGGTAACCCTGCAATATACTCACATATCAGCTGTACCCCTCTATATGTGTCTCTTACATACATGTGTATGGGAGCTGCAGCCTGGCACAGACACTAATGTGCTGGGGGGGATACAGGGGGTAATCACAGGGAGCAGCAAGGAGCAGGTAACCCTGCAATATACTCACATATCAGCTGTACCCCTCTATATGTGTCTCTTACATACATGTGTATGGGAGCTGCAGCCTGGCACAGACACTAATGTGCTGGGGGGGATACAGGGGGTAATCACAGGGAGCAGCAAGGAGCAGGTAACCCTGCAATATACTCACATATCAGCTGTACCCCTCTATATGTGTCTCTTACATACATGTGTATGGGAGCTGCAGCCTGGCACAGACACTAATGTGCTGGGGGGGATACAGGGGGTAATCACAGGCAGCAGCAAGGCGCAGGTAATCCTGCAATATACTCACATATCAGCTGTACCCCTCTATATGTGTCTCTTACATACATGTGTATGGGAGCTGCAGCCTGGCACAGACACTAATGTGCTGGGGGGATACAGGGGGTAATCACAGGGAGCAGCAAGGAGCAGGTAATCCTGCAATATACTCACATATCAGCTGTACCCCTCTATATGTGTCTCTTACATACATGTGTATGGGAGCTGCAGCCTGGCACAGACACTAATGTGCTGGGGGGATACAGGGGGTAATCACAGGGAGCAGCAAGGAGCAGGTAACCCTGCAATATTCTCACATATCAACTGTACCCCTCTATATGTGTCTCTTACATACATATGTATGGGAGCTGCAGCCTGGCACAGACACTAATGTGCTGGGGGGGATACAGGGGGTAATCACAGGGAGCAGCAAGGAGCAGGTAATCCTGCAATATACTCACATATCAACTGTACCCCTCTATATGTGTCTCTTACATACATGTGTATGGGAGCTGCAGCCTGGCACAGACACTAATGTGCTGGGGGGATACAGGGGGTAATCACAGGGAGCAGCAAGGAGCAGGTAACCCTGCAATATACTCACATATCAGCTGTACCCCTCTATATGTGTCTCTTACATACATATGTATGGGAGCTGCAGCCTGGCACAGACACTAATGTGCTGGGGGGGATACAGGGGGTAATCACAGGGAGCAGCAAGGAGCAGGTAATCCTGTAATATACTCACATATCAACTGTACCCCTCTATATGTGTCTCTTACATACATGTGTATGGGAGCTGCAGCCTGGCACAGACACTAATGTGCTGGGGGGGATACAGGGGGTAATCACAGGGAGCAGCAAGGAGCAGGTAATCCTGCAATATACTCACATATCAGCTGTACCCCTCTATATGTGTCTCTTACATACATGTGTATGGGAGCTGCAGCCTGGCACAGACACTAATGTGCTGGGGGGATACAGGGGGTAATCACAGGCAGCAGCAAGGAGCAGGTAATCCTGCAATATACTCACATATCAGCTGTACCCCTCTATATGTGTCTCTTACATACATGTGTATGGGAGCTGCAGCCTGGCACAGACACTAATGTGCTGGGGGGGATACAGGGGTAATCACAGGGAGCAGCAAGGAGCAGGTAACCCTGCAATATACTCACATATCAGCTGTACCCCTCTATATGTGTCTCTTACATACATGTGTATGGGAGCTGCAGCCTGGCACAGACACTAATGTGCTGGGGGGATACAGGGGGTAATCACAGGGAGCAGCAAGGAGCAGGTAACCCTGCAATATACTCACATATCAGCTGTACCCCTCTATATGTGTCTCTTACATACATGTGTATGGGAGCTGCAGCCTGGCACAGACACCAATGTGCTGGGGGGGATACAGGGGGTAATCACAGGGAGCAGCAAGGAGCAGGTAACCCTGCAATATACTCACATATCAGCTGTACCCCTCTATATGTGTCTCTTACATACATGTGTATGGGAGCTGCAGCCTGGCACAGACACTAATGTGCTGGGGGGGATACAGGGGGTAATCACAGGGAGCAGCAAGGAGCAGGTAATCCTGCAATATACTCACATATCAGCTGTACCCCTCTATATGTGTCTCTTACATACATGTGTATGGGAGCTGCAGCCTGGCACAGACACTAATGTGCTGGGGGGGATACAGGGGGTAATCACAGGGAGCAGCAAGGAGCAGGTAACCCTGCAATATACTCACATATCAGCTGTACCCCTCTATATGTGTCTCTTACATACATGTGTATGGGAGCTGCAGCCTGGCACAGACACTAATGTGCTGGGGGGGGATACAGGGGGTAATCACAGGCAGCAGCAAGGAGCAGGTAACCCTGCAATATACTCACATATCAGCTGTACCCCTCTATATGTGTCTCTTACATACACGTGTATGGGAGCTGCAGCCTGGCACAGACACTAATGTGCTGGGGGGATACAGGGGGTAATCACAGGGAGCAGCAAGGAGCAGGTAATCCTGCAATATACTCACATATCAGCTGTACCCCTCTATATGTGTCTCTTACATACATGTGTATGGGAGCTGCAGCCTGGCACAGACACTAATGTGCTGGGGGGGATACAGGGGGTAATCACAGGGAGCAGCAAGGAGCAGGTAATCCTGCAATATACTCACATATCAGCTGTACCCCTCTATATGTGTCTCTTACATACATGTGTATGGGAGCTGCAGCCTGGCACAGACACTAATGTGCTGGGGGGGATACAGGGGGTAATCACAGGGAGCAGCAAGGAGCAGGTAATCCTGCAATATACTCACATATCAGCTGTACCCCTCTATATGTGTCTCTTACATACATGTGTATGGGAGCTGCAGCCTGGCACAGACACTAATGTGCTGGGGGGGATACAGGGGGTAATCACAGGGAGCAGCAAGGAGCAGGTAACCCTGCAATATACTCACATATCAGCTGTACCCCTCTATATGTGTCTCTTACATACATGTGTATGGGAGCTGCAGCCTGGCACAGACACTAATGTGCTGGGGGGGATACAGGGGGTAATCACAGGGAGCAGCAAGGAGCAGGTAACCCTGCAATATACTCACATATCAGCTGTACCCCTCTATATGTATCTCTTACATACATGTGTATGGGAGCTGCAGCCTGGCACAGACACTAATGTGCTGGGGGGATACAGGGGGTAATCACAGGCAGCAGCAAGGAGCAGGTAATCCTGCAATATACTCACATATCAGCTGTACCCCTCTATATGTGTCTCTTACATACATGTGTATGGGGGCTGCAGCCTGGCACAGACACTAATGTGCTGGGGGGGATACAGGGGGTAATCACAGGCAGCAGCAAGGAGCAGGTAACCCTGCAATATACTCACATATCAGCTGTACCCCTCTATATGTGTCTCTTACATACATGTGTATGGGAGCTGCAGCCTGGCACAGACACTAATGTGCTGGGGGGATACAGGGGGTAATCACAGGGAGCAGCAAGGAGCAGGTAACCCTGCAATATACTCACATATCAGCTGTACCCCTCTATATGTGTCTCTTACATACACGTGTGTGGGAGCTGCAGCCTGGCACAGACACTAATGTGCTGGGGGGGATACAGGGGGTAATCACAGGCAGCAGCAAGGAGCAGGTAACCCTGCAATATACTCACATATCAGCTGTACCCCTCTATATGTGTCTCTTACATACATGTGTATGGGAGCTGCAGCCTGGCACAGACACTAATGTGCTGGGGGGATACAGGGGGTAATCACAGGCAGCAGCAAGGAGCAGGTAATCCTGCAATATACTCACATATCAGCTGTACCCCTCTATATGTGTCTCTTACATACATGTGTATGGGAGCTGCAGCCTGGCACAGACACTAATGTGCTGGGGGGGATACAGGGGGTAATCACAGGGAGCAGCAAAGAGCAGGTAACCCTGCAATATACTCACATATCAGCTGTACCCCTCTATATGTGTCTCTTACATACATGTGTATGGGAGCTGCAGCCTGGCACAGACACTAATGTGCTGGGGGGGATACAGGGGGTAATCACAGGGAGCAGCAAGGAGCAGGTAACCCTGCAATATACTCACATATCGGCTGTACCCCTCTATATGTGTCTCTTACATACATGTGTATGGGAGCTGCAGCCTGGCACAGACACTAATGTGCTGGGGGGATACAGGGGGTAATCAGAGGCAGCAGCAAGGAGCAGGTAATCCTGCAATATACTCACATATCAGCTGTACCCCTCTATATGTGTCTCTTACATACATGTGTATGGGAGCTGCAGCCTGGCACAGACACTAATGTGCTGGGGGGGATACAGGGGGTAATCACAGGGAGCAGCAAGGAGCAGGTAATCCTGCAATATACTCACATATCAGCTGTACCCCTCTATATGTGTCTCTTACATACATGTGTATGGGAGCTGCAGCCTGGCACAGACACTAATGTGCTGGGGGGGATACAGGGGGTAATCACAGGGAGCAGCAAGGAGCAGGTAATCCTGCAATATACTCACATATCAGCTGTACCCCTCTATATGTGTCTCTTACATACATGTGTATGGGAGCTGCAGCCTGGCACAGACACTAATGTGCTGGGGGGGATACAGGGGGTAATCACAGGGAGCAGCAAGGAGCAGGTAATCCTGCAATATACTCACATATCAGCTGTACCCCTCTATATGTGTCTCTTACATACATGTGTATGGGAGCTGCAGCCTGGCACAGACACTAATGTGCTGGGGGGATACAGGGGGTAATCACAGGGAGCAGCAAGGAGCAGGTAACCCTGCAATATACTCACATATCAGCTGTACCCCTCTATATGTGTCTCTTACATACATGTGTATGGGAGCTGCAGCCTGGCACAGACACTAATGTGCTGGGGGGATACAGGGGGTAATCACAGGGAGCAGCAAGGAGCAGGTAACCCTGCAATATACTCACATATCAGCTGTACCCCTCTATATGTGTCTCTTACATACATGTGTATGGGAGCTGCAGCCTGGCACAGACACTAATGTGCTGGGGGGGATACAGGGGGTAATCACAGGGAGCAGCAAGGAGCAGGTAATCCTGCAATATACTCACATATCAGCTGTACCCCTCTATATGTGTCTCTTACATACATGTGTATGGGAGCTGCAGCCTGGCACAGACACTAATGTGCTGGGGGGGATACAGGGGGTAATCACAGGGAGCAGCAAGGAGCAGGTAATCCTGCAATATACTCACATATCAGCTGTACCCCTCTATATGTGTCTCTTACATACATGTGTATGGGAGCTGCAGCCTGGCACAGACACTAATGTGCTGGGGGGGGATACAGGGGTAATCACAGGCAGCAGCAAGGAGCAGGTAATCCTGCAATATACTCACATATCAGCTGTACCCCTCTATATGTGTCTCTTACATACATGTGTATGGGAGCTGCAGCCTGGCACAGACACTAATGTGCTGGGGGGGATACAGGGGGTAATCACAGGGAGCAGCAAGGAGCAGGTAATCCTGCAATATACTCACATATCAGCTGTACCCCTCTATATGTGTCTCTTACATACATGTGTATGGGAGCTGCAGCCTGGCACAGACACTAATGTGCTGGGGGGGGATACAGGGGTAATCACAGGGAGCAGCAAGGAGCAGGTAACCCTGCAATATACTCACATATCAGCTGTACCCCTCTATATGTGTCTCTTACATACATGTGTATGGGAGCTGCAGCCTGGCACAGACACTAATGTGCTGGGGGGGGATACAGGGGGTAATCACAGGGAGCAGCAAGGAGCAGGTAACCCTGCAATATACTCACATATCAGCTGTACCCCTCTATATGTGTCTCTTACATACATGTGTATGGGAGCTGCAGCCTGGCACAGACACTAATGTGCAGGGGGGATACAGGGGGTAATCACAGGCAGCAGCAAGGAGCAGGTAACCCTGCAATATACTCACATATCAGCTGTACCCCTCTATATGTGTCTCTTACATACATGTGTATGGGAGCTGCAGCCTGGCACAGACACTAATGTGCTGGGGGGGGATACAGGGGATAATCACAGGGAGCAGCAAGGAGCAGGTAATCCTGCAATATACTCACATATCAGCTGTACCCCTCTATATGTGTCTCTTACATACATGTGTATGGGAGCTGCAGCCTGGCACAGACACTAATGTGCTGGGGGGGATACAGGGGGTAATCACAGGGAGCAGCAAGGAGCAGGTAATCCTGCAATATACTCACATATCAGCTGTACCCCTCTATATGTGTCTCTTACATACATGTGTATGGGAGCTGCAGCCTGGCACATACACTAATGTGCTGGGGGGGATACAGGGGGTAATCACAGGGAGCAGCAAGGAGCAGGTAACCCTGCAATATACTCACATATCAGCTGTACCCCTCTATATGTGTCTCTTACATACATGTGTATGGGAGCTGCAGCCTGGCACAGACACTAATGTGCTGGGGGGGATACAGGGGGTAATCACAGGCAGCAGCAAGGAGCAGGTAATCCTGCAATATACTCACATATCAGCTGTACCCCTCTATATGTGTCTCTTACATACATGTGTATGGGAGCTGCAGCCTGGCACAGACACTAATGTGCTGGGGGGATACAGGGGGTAATCACAGGGAGCAGCAAGGAGCAGGTAACCCTGCAATATACTCACATATCAGCTGTACCCCTCTATATGTGTCTCTTACATACATGTGTATGGGAGCTGCAGCCTGGCACAGACACTAATGTGCTGGGGGGGATACAGGGGGTAATCACAGGCAGCAGCAAGGAGCAGGTAATCCTGCAATATACTCACATATCAGCTGTACCCCTCTATATGTGTCTCTTACATACATGTGTATGGGAGCTGCAGCCTGGCACAGACACTAATGTGCTGGGGGGGATACAGGGGGTAATCACAGGGAGCAGCAAGGAGCAGGTAACCCTGCAATATACTCACATATCAGCTGTACCCCTCTATATGTGTCTCTTACATACATGTGTATGGGAGCTGCAGCCTGGCACAGACACTAATGTGCTGGGGGGGATACAGGGGGTAATCACAGGGAGCAGCAAGGAGCAGGTAATCCTGCAATATACTCACATATCAGCTGTACCCCTCTATATGTGTCTCTTACATACATGTGTATGGGAGCTGCAGCCTGGCACAGACACTAATGTGCTGGGGGGGATACAGGGGGTAATCACAGGGAGCAGCAAGGAGCAGGTAATCCTGCAATATACTCACATATCAGCTGTACCCCTCTATATGTGTCTCTTACATACATGTGTATGGGAGCTGCAGCCTGGCACAGACACTAATGTGCTGGGGGGGGATACAGGGGTAATCACAGGCAGCAGCAAGGAGCAGGTAATCCTGCAATATACTCACATATCAGCTGTACCCCTCTATATGTGTCTCTTACATACATGTGTATGGGAGCTGCAGCCTGGCACAGACACTAATGTGCTGGGGGGGATACAGGGGGTAATCACAGGGAGCAGCAAGGAGCAGGTAATCCTGCAATATACTCACATATCAGCTGTACCCCTCTATATGTGTCTCTTACATACATGTGTATGGGAGCTGCAGCCTGGCACAGACACTAATGTGCTGGGGGGGGATACAGGGGTAATCACAGGGAGCAGCAAGGAGCAGGTAACCCTGCAATATACTCACATATCAGCTGTACCCCTCTATATGTGTCTCTTACATACATGTGTATGGGAGCTGCAGCCTGGCACAGACACTAATGTGCTGGGGGGATACAGGGGGTAATCACAGGGAGCAGCAAGGAGCAGGTAATCCTGCAATATACTCACATATCAGCTGTACCCCTCTATATGTGTCTCTTACATACATGTGTATGGGAGCTGCAGCCTGGCACAGACACTAATGTGCTGGGGGGGGATACAGGGGGTAATCACAGGCAGCAGCAAGGAGCAGGTAATCCTGCAATATACTCACATATCAGCTGTACCCCTCTATATGTGTCTCTTACATACATGTGTATGGGAGCTGCAGCCTGGCACAGACACTAATGTGCTGGGGGGGGATACAGGGGGTAATCACAGGGAGCAGCAAGGAGCAGGTAACCCTGCAATATACTCACATATCAGCTGTACCCCTCTATATGTGTCTCTTACATACATGTGTATGGGAGCTGCAGCCTGGCACAGACACTAATGTGCAGGGGGGATACAGGGGGTAATCAAAGGCAGCAGCAAGGAGCAGGTAACCCTGCAATATACTCACATATCAGCTGTACCCCTCTATATGTGTCTCTTACATACATGTGTATGGGAGCTGCAGCCTGGCACAGACACTAATGTGCTGGGGGGGGATACAGGGGATAATCACAGGGAGCAGCAAGGAGCAGGTAATCCTGCAATATACTCACATATCAGCTGTACCCCTCTATATGTGTCTCTTACATACATGTGTATGGGAGCTGCAGCCTGGCACAGACACTAATGTGCTGGGGGGGATACAGGGGGTAATCACAGGGAGCAGCAAGGAGCAGGTAATCCTGCAATATACTCACATATCAGCTGTACCCCTCTATATGTGTCTCTTACATACATGTGTATGGGAGCTGCAGCCTGGCACATACACTAATGTGCTGGGGGGGATACAGGGGGTAATCACAGGGAGCAGCAAGGAGCAGGTAACCCTGCAATATACTCACATATCAGCTGTACCCCTCTATATGTGTCTCTTACATACATGTGTATGGGAGCTGCAGCCTGGCACAGACACTAATGTGCTGGGGGGGATACAGGGGGTAATCACAGGCAGCAGCAAGGAGCAGGTAATCCTGCAATATACTCACATATCAGCTGTACCCCTCTATATGTGTCTCTTACATACATGTGTATGGGAGCTGCAGCCTGGCACAGACACTAATGTGCTGGGGGGATACAGGGGGTAATCACAGGGAGCAGCAAGGAGCAGGTAACCCTGCAATATACTCACATATCAGCTGTACCCCTCTATATGTGTCTCTTACATACATGTGTGAGAGAGCTGCAGCCTGGCACAGACACTAATGTGCTGGGGGGATACAGGGGTAATCACAGGGAGCAGCAAGGAGCAGGTAACCCTGCAATATACTCACATATCAGCTGTACCCCTCTATATGTGTCTCTTACATACATGTGTATGGGAGCTGCAGCCTGGCACAGACACTAATGTGCTGGGGGGGATACAGGGGGTAATCACAGGCAGCAGCAAGGAGCAGGTAATCCTGCAATATACTCACATATCAGCTGTACCCCTCTATATGTGTCTCTTACATACATGTGTATGGGAGCTGCAGCCTGGCACAGACACTAATGTGCTGGGGGGGATACAGGGGGTAATCACAGGGAGCAGCAAGGAGCAGGTAACCCTGCAATATACTCACATATCAGCTGTACCCCTCTATATGTGTCTCTTACATACATGTGTATGGGAGCTGCAGCCTGGCACAGACACTAATGTGCTGGGGGGGATACAGGGGGTAATCACAGGGAGCAGCAAGGAGCAGGTAATCCTGCAATATACTCACATATCAGCTGTACCCCTCTATATGTGTCTCTTACATACATGTGTATGGGAGCTGCAGCCTGGCACAGACACTAATGTGCTGGGGGGGATACAGGGGGTAATCACAGGGAGCAGCAAGGAGCAGGTAATCCTGCAATATACTCACATATCAGCTGTACCCCTCTATATGTGTCTCTTACATACATGTGTATGGGAGCTGCAGCCTGGCACAGACACTAATGTGCTGGGGGGGGATACAGGGGTAATCACAGGCAGCAGCAAGGAGCAGGTAACCCTGCAATATACTCACATATCAGCTGTACCCCTCTATATGTGTCTCTTACATACATGTGTATGGGAGCTGCAGCCTGGCACAGACACTAATGTGCTGGGGGGATACAGGGGGTAATCACAGGCAGCAGCAAGGAGCAGGTAACCCTGCAATATACTCACATATCAGCTGTACCCCTCTATATGTGTCTCTTACATACATGTGTATGGGAGCTGCAGCCTGGCACAGACACTAATGTGCTGGGGGGGATACAGGGGGTAATCACAGGCAGCAGCAAGGAGCAGGTAACCCTGCAATATACTCACATATCAGCTGTACCCCTCTATATGTGTCTCTTACATACATGTGTATGGGAGCTGCAGCCTGGCACAGACACTAATGTGCTGGGGGGATACAGGGGGTAATCACAGGCAGCAGCAAGGAGCAGGTAACCCTGCAATATACTCACATATCAGCTGTACCCCTCTATATGTGTCTCTTACATACATGTGTATGGGAGCTGCAGCCTGGCACAGACACTAATGTGCTGGGGGGATACAGGGGGTAATCACAGGGAGCAGCAAGGAGCAGGTAATCCTGCAATATACTCACATATCAGCTGTACCCCTCTATATGTGTCTCTTACATACATGTGTATGGGAGCTGCAGCCTGGCACAGACACTAATGTGCTGGGGGGGATACAGGGGGTAATCACGGGGAGCAACAAGGAGCAGGTAATCCTGCAATATACTCACATATCAGCTGTACCCCTCTATATGTGTCTCTTACATACATGTGTATGGGACCTGCAGCCTGGCACAGACACTAATGTGCTGGGGGGGATACAGGGGGTAATCACAGGGAGCAGCAAGGAGCAGGTAACCCTGCAATATACTCACATATCAGCTGTACCCCTCTATATGTGTCTCTTACATACATGTGTATGGGAGCTGCAGCCTGGCACAGACACTAATGTGCTGGGGGGGATACAGGGGGTAATCACAGGGAGCAGCAAGGAGCAGGTAACCCTGCAATATACTCACATATCAGCTGTACCCCTCTATATGTGTCTCTTACATACATGTGTATGGGAGCTGCAGCCTGGCACAGACACTAATATGCTGGGGGGATACAGGGGGTAATCACGGGGAGCAACAAGGAGCAGGTAATCCTGCAATATACTCACATATCAGCTGTACCCCTCTATATGTGTCTCTTACATACATGTGTATGGGAGCTGCAGCCTGGCACAGACACTAATGTGCTGGGGGGATACAGGGGGTAATCACAGGGAGCAGCAAGGAGCAGGTAATCCTGCAATATACTCACATATCAGCTGTACCCCTCTATATGTGTCTCTTACATACATGTGTATGGGAGCTGCAGCCTGTGCTGGGGGGATACAGGGAGGATATGACAATCCTGTGACATGTCCTCTTCTCTTCAATAGGACTGGGACCTGCAGCCATTCATTATCTGTGTCCCCCCCCCGGGGGCCTCCTGAGAGCTGCAGCTAAAGACACTAATGTGCTTGGGGCAGTGAGGGAGGACAGAGGGGATCTGCCCACTACCAGCATGGACAGAGGGGCGCTGCCCACTACCAGCATGGACAGAGGGGCACTGCCCACTACCAGCATAGACAGAGGGGCACTGCCCACTACCAGCATGGACAGAGGGGCGCTGCCCACTACCAGCACGGACAGAGGGGTGCTGCCCACTACCAGCATGGACAGAGGGGCGCTGCCCACTACCAGCACGGACAGAGGAGCGCTGCCCACTACCGGCATGGACAGAGGGGTGCTGCCCACTACCTGCACGGACAGAGGGGTGCTGCCCACTACCTGCACGGACAGAGGGGTGCTGCCCACTACCTGCACGGACAGAGGGGCACTGCCCACTACCAGCATGGACAGAGGGGCGCTGCCCACTACCGGCACGGACAGAGGGGTGCTGCCCACTACCGGCATGGATCCCCACGTGCTAAGTGAGTATAGCAGATATTGTGGGGGCGCTGAGATCTGCACGGTGGGAATATCGGGGTATTTTGCATTATGTGAGTCACACACCCAAACTAATTAATCTTGTGTCCTTATAGAGCCGCTAGCAGGTAACACCTCATGTCCCATCTCTGTAAGGGATTTCTGCCAGAAGGGCGAGTGAGGGATTTCTTCCCGACGGGTATTACCCCAATATCAGAGGAGGTGATAGCACTATAAGAGCCCCACTCCCAGCTTTACACGGGGCATTTCCATTTCTTATTGCCAGGTTTCCCAGGGATTGTTCCGGAGAGGTTACAGATTAAGTCAGAGAGAGAAGAGCCGAACGCTGAGGAACATCTCGCCCCGATAAAGAGGGAAATACATTCATTACCTGTTGGGGGTAAGTACCCTTATATCCGCACCTGTCTTTATTCAATTTGGTGAAAGTATGTGGTGGTAGGGGACTCCATTATTAAGAAGGTAGATAGGGAAATCTGTTGCCGATGACCGCATGAATCATGAATCATGAATCATGACCGCATGAACCGAACAGTTTGTTGTCTCCCGGGTGCTCGGGTTCGGCACATTGCGGATCGGGTAGACAGATTGTTGGGGGTTTGGGGCTGGGATTGACCCGGCGGTCTTGGTACACGTTGGCACCAATGACAAAGTTAGAGATAGATGGAGGGTCCTAAACAATGATTACAGGGATCTAGGCGAAAAGCTTAAGGCAAGGACCTCCAAGGTAGTATTTTCTGAAATCCTACCAGTGCCGCAGGGAGACCGTCAGAGATCAGGGAGGTGAATGCATGGCTTAGGCTTTCGTCCCACTGCGTCCGGCGGCGTGCGCGGCCGCGTTACTCACCATCACCTGTATCCTCCCGAGCCGGTCCCAGTCCCCCCTCGCTACACGGCTCACTACACGCTGTGACGCGTCAGCCGCTAGGGGATACAAGAGAATTGAGATCCCGAGCAGTGACGCGTCACGTGGTGTGGCTGTGAGCCAATCAGAGACGGGTCTGGAGTTGTCAGCTTCGTGGGGGGCGGGGAAGTGTGTGTGTGTATGGATGTATATATATTGTGTTGTGTGTTTACAGCCCCTCTCCACGTCTCTCATTTATTTTAACTTTTTGCTGCCCGGGTCCCCCTCTTCCCCCGATCCCCGCGGCTGCTGCCCGCTCGGGCAGGGAAGTGAGAGTGGGGTCAGTAAGTTGTGTGCCCCCCCCCCCCTCTTCCCCCGATCCCCGCGGCTGCTGCCCGCTCGGGCAGGGAAGTGAGAGCGGGGTCAGTAAGTTGTGTGGGCCCCCCCCCCTCTGCCTCCGATCCTTGTGGCTGCTGCCCGCTCGGGCAGGGAAGTGAGAGTGGGGTCAGTAAGTTGTGTGGGGCCCCCCCCACCCTGCCCCCGATACCCACGGCTGCTGCCCGCTCGGGCAGGGAAGTGAGAGCGGGGTCAGTAAGTTGTGTGGGGCCCCCCCCACCCTGCCCCCGATCCCCGCGGCCGCTGCCCGCTCGGGCAGGGAAGTGAGAGTGGGGTCAGTAAGTTGTGTGTGCCCCCCCCCCCTCTGCCTCCGATCCTTGTGGCTGCTGCCCGCTCGGGCAGGGAAGTGAGAGCGGGGTCAGTAAGTTGTGTGTGCCCCCCCCCCCTCTGCCTCCGATCCTTGTGGCTGCTGCCCGCTCGGGCAGGGAAGTGAGAGCGGGGTCAGTAAGTTGTGTGCCCCCCCCCCCTCTGCCTCCGATCCTTGTGGCTGCTGCCCGCTCGGGCAGGGAAGTGAGAGCGGGGTCAGTAAGTTGTGTGCCCCCCCCCCCTCTGCCTCCGATCCTTGTGGCTGCTGCCCAGGCCAGAGGTAAGCGCGCGGGGAGGGGGATGGGGGGTGGATTAGCGGTAGCGTGGCTGGCCCCATTCTTTCCCACTCTGGGGGGATTGAGCGTGGGGGGGAAGCTGGGGAGAGGCAGGCATTGGTGGTTCAGTGGGTGGCGCGGGGAGGTGTCCCCCAGCCCCCGATCCCCCCGGGGGAGCTGTGAAGGAGCCAGCTTGTGGGCGCGTGGGGCTCCCGCATGGCACCGCCTCCCCCTCCTGCCCCCGGTTCCTCGTCGGTTGAAGGAGAGGGGTGGGAGGGTTTGCCAACACGTTTCCTCCCCCCAACCCCACATCATAGCCGCGCCCCCTCCCGACCCGCTTTGGCCACGCCGGCCCCCCCCCCCCCCCCGCACCAAGAAAAGTCAGCTGCAGACCGCAGATTTATTTATTTATAAAATATTTTTACCAGGAAGTAATACAGTGAGAGTTACCTCTCGTTTTCACGTACGTCCTGGGCACAGAGTAAGACAGATAATACATGGTTACAGATACAGTTACATAATGAGCAGGGTGTACATTATATACAAGACATTGCGTGCACAGTTACAGATCTTATACTATATTAGTGAAAGCACTGTATGTCTGTCTGCATGGCCTCTGTCCCTAGGGGAAATCTCATTGGTCCCTTGGGCCGCCCCCGCACACCTCTCATTGGCCTGAGGCGGAGTGACAGGCCAAAGGACACACACACAGGGACACACACACACACACTGTTAGCAGCACATCTCCCGGTCTCTTACCCGCCGGTCCGCCTCTTCCTCCCCGAACATCAGGCTGAAATCCAAGTCATTGTGACCCGCGCGCACCTCCTCCACTCCCCGTGTCTCCGTTTCCCGGGCTTTGCCCCCCTGCCCTCCCTCCGCCTGCCCTTTGCCCCCCCTCCCTGCCCTTTGCCCCCCCTCCCTGCCCTTTGCCCCCCCCCTACCTACCTTTTGCCCCCCCCCCCCGCCCTTCCACTCCATGCCCCCTGCCCTTCCACTCCATGCCCCCTGCCCTTCCACGCCCGGGCAACGCCGGGTATATCAGCTAGTAATATATATTATAGGCGTATGTAACAGTTACAGATAATATATATTATAGGCGTATGTAACAGTTACAGACCAGATTAAAATGTGAGACAGCCTTAGATTTGAAAGAACTTAAGCTGGTGGTGGATGTGAGAGTCTCCGGTAGGTGTTCCAGTTTTGGGGTGCACGGTAAGAGAAGGAGGAGCGGCCGGATACTTTGTTGAGCCTTGGGATCATGAACAGTCTTTTGGAGTCTGATCTCAGAGGATAGGTGCTGCATGTGGTAGGGGTGAGGAGCTTGTTCAGGTAGCTGGGTAGCTTGCCCATGAAGAATTTAAAGGCAAGACAGGAAAGGTGAACTTTGCGCCTAGACTCGAGTGATGACCAATCTAGTTCTTTGAGCATTTCGCAGTGATGTGTGTTGTAGTTGCGTTGGAGAACAAAACGACAAATTGAATTGTAGAGGGTGTCAAGTTTGCTAAGGTGGGTTTGAGGAGCCGAGCCATATACTATGTCTCCATAGTCAATAATTGGCATTAGCATCTGCTGTGCGATACGCTTTCTGACCAGGAGACTTAGAGAGGATTTGTTCCTGTAAAGTACCCCTAGTTTGGCATAGGTCTTGGTTGTCAGGGCATCAATGTGCATCCCGAATGTTAAGTGGGAGTCAAACCATAAGCCCAGGTATTTAAAACTAGTGTTAGGGTGGTGTTAGCGTTGGTTCTAATCAGGAGCTCAGTCACTGGAAGCTTTAAAAATTTAGTCTTGGTTCCAAATAACATTGTTACAGTCTTGTCAGTGTTTAAAAACAGTTTGTTTTGGGAAATCCAGTTTTCGAGTCTCAAAAAGTCAGACTGAAGTATGTGTTGAAGGTCAGAGAGGCTATGGCTGTGTGCATACAGGATTGTGTCATCTGCATACATGTGTATTGAGGCTTCCTTACAAGCTGTGGGAAGATCATTAATGAATACTGAGAAGAGTAGGGGCCCCAGAACAGAGCCTTGCGGGACACCACAGGTGATATCCAGGGGGTTGGAGTTAGAGCCTGAGATGGATGTTGGGATCTTCCTGATAGGTAGGACTGAAACCAATTTAAAGCATGTTTCCCTATTCCAGAGCTCTGGAGTTTGTTAAGCAGGATAGCATGATCAACTGTGTCAAAAGCCTTTGCAAAATCTAGGAATACTGCACCAGTGAGTTGTCCCCGTTCCATTCCACACTGGATTTCATTGCAAACTTTTAGCAGGGTAGTTACGGTGGAGTGTTTGGGACGAAACCCATATCTAAAACCTGTCGCTTTTTCCTCCGCAATATAACAAAGATACATCCTTTCCTCTGTTGCTCGACTGCTAAAACTCTGACTCAGGCCCTCATTCTCTCCCGTCTTGATTACTGTAACCTCCTGCTGTCCGGCCTTCCTGCCTCTCACCTGTCTCCCCTACAATCTATCCTAAACGCTGCTGCCAGAATCATTCTACTCTTTCCTAGATCTGTCTCAGCATCTCCCCTCCTGAAATCCCTCTCCTGGCTTCCGATCAAATCCCGCATCTCACACTCAATTCTTTTCCTCACTTTTTTTTCAACTTTCACTTTTTATTTGTGGATATCAGGTATACAGAATCGCACCTCCCATAGGCGTACATTACAGACATTCCACTTTTAACAGCTGTCAACACTAACAGCATCAGACGAACAACATAAAGGGAAACAAGACAAGACATACTCGACTCACAAGACTGGGGGGGGTACACAGAGGGTGAGGGGGAGGAGGGGGGGGTGATCTTGCAAAGCTCTGGAGATGGGTCCGTACGACCCGGAGTGACTGTGTCCTGTCTCCACTGACCTTACCGCATAATGTGACTGCTGGGTGGCTCTGTCTAGTGTATCCCTACGTCCGTGTCCAGTCTGTCCCGTCCAAGGAGAACGCATTTGTTCTTATTAGTGCAAAATTGTGGCGGCGTCCACCCCTGGGATGTTGGTTTGGGCTAACCACGGGTCCCAGACTTTTAGAAATTTGGTGCCAGAGTCGTTGACCCAACTCGTCAACTGTTCCATCTGGCAAACGTGCCAAATTCGGTTCCTAATTTTGGGGATAATTGGGATCTCATTCTGCTTCCACAATGCTGCGATCACACACCGGGTGGCGGTCGCGAAGTGCATGACCAATTTGTATGTCGTTCTAGACATGTCCTGGGGCCGCCTGCCCACAAGGAACAGCTACAGGTCCAGGGGGATCTCTAATTCGAGAATCCCTTGCAACCAGTCTCGAATTTCTTCCCAAATCGGGGCCACCCTTGGGCAAGACCACAGCATGTGTTTAAGGTCAGCTAATTCACCTAACTGTTTTGGGCAGAGCGGCGAATAACCCCTGACAAATTTAGCTAATTTAGCTGGGGTATGGTACCACCGCATTAGGACCTTATATGCGTTCTAATCAACGTGACACATATTGAGCTTTTTGCGGCAGCTTGCAATATGTGGTCCCATTCTTCGTCCTCTAAAGTATCCCCTAGCTCTGTTTCCCATTGTCGCATGTATCGCAGTCGGGGGCTGTCTACTTGTGCCGGACAGACTACCTCCCTGTACATCCGAGATGTCAGTCCCCTCGTGTCCGTTGGACTCGAACACAGCTGTTCAAAATTAGTTCGTGCGGGACGAACGGGGAATTTGTTATAGAATGCCCTGACCTGGAGGAATCTAAATAACTCTGGATTTGGTAAATTTGATTCATCTTTAAGCATATCGAAGGTCTTGATAGATCTTGCACCCTCCAGGTCCTTTAATCGATTGTACCCTGCTTGCGTCCATTTTATAAATTTATCGCCCAACAGCCCCGGAGCAAAATCCGGATTGCCCCATAGGGGGGTCATTAGTGTTTGTGGTGAAGTTAGGTTAGCTTTCAATTTGGATGTCTCCCAGACCGCCAAGGAGTTCGCTACAGCGCAGAGCGGCGTCCCAATGCTTTTTTTGCATTGTTTTGGTAACCAGATCAAATCGTGGAGTGCCACTGGCGCACAACATTCTCTTTCCAGCTCTGTCCATCTTCTGTTTGTGGGGTCCGCGTGCCATTGAATGATTTGGCTTAATTGTGCCGCTTTATAATACGCCATCAAGCAAGGTACCGATAATCCTCCTTTTACCACTGGTTTTGTCAGTAGGCTTTTTGCAATTCGTGGGCGTTTTTTATTCCAAATAAATTGGATGATGTGAGCTTGAAGGGCTTGGATCTCAGATTTAACTAACGGGATTGGTAGGGTCTGAAACAGATATAGCAGCTTGGGCAGTAAGTTCATCTTTACGCTATTAATCCTGCCGAACCATGATATCCAGTAACCCGCCCAAACCCTGAGATCCTCCTTTAGCTTCTTCATCATCTTGGGGAAATTTGCCTTGTATAAGGTATTGTAATCCCTGGTGATATATACCCCTAGATATTTGATTGCGGAGGGTAGCCACTTAAAATTAAAGTTGAGTTCTAATAGTTTTTCAATTGGTTTTGGCAGATTGATATTGAGCGCCTCTGACTTGGCCTGGTTAATTTTAAACCCTGAGACCATGCTAAAGGTGCCCAGGATCTCAAAGACATTGGGCAGGGCTGTCAGCGGTTTAGAGATAGTTAGGATCACGTCGTCTGCATACAGCGCAGCTTTGTGGTGTTGCTCCCCCGTTTGAATTCCTGTTATATTGGGGCATAACCTGATGTGGGCTGCGAGGGGTTCAATACAGAGGGCAAAAAGTAATGGGGACAGCGGGCAACCCTGACGGGTCCCACTCCGTATGTTAAATAGTTCAGAAGGGAAACCCTGGTGTCTTACTCTCGCTGTGGGTCCTGAGTATAGGGCCATTATTGCCTCTAGAAGGCGGCCTCCGAACCCATACACCCCCAGCGTCTCTCGTAGGTAAGACCAATCGATATGATCGAATGCCTTCTCGGCGTCCAGACTTAACACCATTGACGGTATGTTTTTCTTTTTCGCCAAATCTATCAAATCTATTATCCGTCTGGTGTTATCTGCCGCCTGTCTGCCTGCAATAAAGCCTACTTGATCCGGGTGTATCAGGCCCGGAAGGACACTACCCACCCTGTTTGCCAATAGTTTGGAAAAGATTTTTATGTCCGAATTAATCAGGGAGATTGGCCGGTAGCTCTTGTAGTCTGCCGGGTCCTTACCGGGTTTGTGGATCACTGAGATAGACGCCTGGAGCATCTGGGTCGGGAAGGGCTCCCCCTCTAGGATCCCATTAAATAATTTCAGTAGTTGTGGGGCTAGGGTCTTACAGAATTTTTTGTAATACAAATTAGAGTAGCCATCAGGACCTGGGGCCTTGGCTGGTTTGAGGGACTTAATTACCTCCGTTATCTCTTCCAGGGTGAAATCACAATGTAGGGCCTCTTTCTCAGCCCTGCCCAGGGTCGGGAGCTGCGCCTCCGACAGAAACCTCTTTAAAGTAGCTGATGTTTTTTGGTTGTGGGTAACCTTATCTCCATCATACAGTGTAGCATAGTATTTCCGAAATGCTTCCACTATCTGTCTCGGATCGGAGGTAAGGTCACCCTGCTGTGTTTTAATTGCCGCTATCCGGAAGTTTGGAAGCTTGTTTCGGAGTTTGTTGGCTAGTAAGGTATCTGGCTTGTTGGCTTTTTCGTAAAATCTGCGTTTGGACCAAGCTAACTCCTTTTCGGCCTGGGATGATAACACTAAATTAAGGGCCGCCTTAGTATCTATCAATTCTTGCCATGTGTTCTGGTTTTTGTCCACGGAGTGCTGTGCAGTGAGGAGTGTTAGCTTCGCCTGCAGCTCCTTTATTTTAGACGCTTTCTCTCGTTTCCGCTTACCAGCTATGTTCATAAGGAATCCCCTGAGAGTAGCCTTATGGGCTTCCCAGAGCGTGGCCTGCGACTGCACACTTCCCATGTTTTCTCTAAAGAAATCCCTTATCCGGTCCCGTATCGCCCTTTCGGTAGCGGGGGCCTTGAGAAGAAGCTCGTTATGCTTCCAGTTTGCTCCAGGTCTGTCTAGCCCTACCATCGTGCACCTCAGCTCAATAGGCGCATGGTCGGACCACGAGATCTCGTGGATCTCTGTATGGCCTACCACTGGAACCACTCTGTTTGACACTAGGAAGTAGTCTATTCGGCTATATCTGTCATGGGGGTGCGAGTAAAAAGTGTATTCCCGGGCAGCTGGATGTTGTTCTCTCCATACATCTGTCAACTGACAATCATGGAGGCTGTCACGTATTGTTAGTAGGTCCTGTCTGTGGGCCGTGTTAAGTTGGGTGCATCTGTCCAAGTCAGGGTCCATTGTGCGATTTAGGTCTCCTGCGAGGAAGATACTTCCCTTAGCCATTTTATGTAGTTTACCGAAAAACTGCTCAAAAAAAGTGGGGTTTTGCTCACAAGGGGCGTACACGGACGCTAATGTTACTTGTTGGCCTTGTATTGTGCCCGTCAAGATTAGGAATCTACCTTGTAGATCAGAGTGTTGTTTGTCTATGGTCAGGGCAAGCCTGTTATGTGTGATTATTGCCACACCCCGTTTTTTGACATCTGCGGATGCTAGATAATATGTTCTGTAACTTTTGTCTAGGAATTTTGGGTGGTTTAAGCGGGAAAAATGAGTTTCCTGTAGGAAAATAATGTCGGCCTTCCGTCGGTTATATTCTCTAAAAGCAATTCTCCGTTTTGTGGGGCTGTTGAACCCCTTCACATTATGTGAAATCATTATAATATCATTACTCATCTGGGCGGTATGTCGTGGATACTCTGTTTAACGGCTGTTGTCCGAGTTGGGATCCTTTCTCCTGCTGGCTCTGTCACCGGCCAGTCTCACGCCTCTCTCCCTCCAGGTTCGAAGGATCTGTATCTGGGGCTGAAAGCAAAGGGGGGCTGACACAAAAGGGGGGTGGGGAGGGGAACATAGAGACAAACAACAAGACAGATATCAGAACATTGGTCACATGACTTTGGTACCAGTACCGCGGTCCTGTGATCCTAGCCCCTGGGTAATCGGCGGGGGAGCTCTTCCGCACTCCCTCTTGGCGTCCCTCCCCCTCCCTTGCCACCCGACCCTCCCAGGGACTTTGTCGGTGACCACTAGCCTCACCCAGGCTAGTCCCGACTTGGAGCACATGCGAAGATCAGGGCAGGTCCACACCCCGCTGCCCCTCTCCGTCTGGCTAACATCCACAGATAAACGAATAACTTCAACTTTAACCCCAAGCTGCACCCCGCCCCCAGTCTCGTGCGCTGCCCCCTGCATGTCTCTCCCCTCTCCTCCTTAGATCTGTGGGGACCTCTTGCCACCGCCCAGCTACCTCAGCTTCCATTGGCTCAACCTTCTCCTTCTTTCGTGGCCTTCCTAATCAAGCTTGCGCTGCGCCACTGCCCACCTTTTATACCCTGCTTGTCTACCGTCGGGCTTCTTAAACTCACTACTTTTCCCTACCTACCCCCCTCCTCCCTTCTTCCTTATTCGTTTCCCTGTCTACATTTGCTTTCCGCCGCTACTGGGCTCCTCCCATCTCTCCCCTTCACCTCTTCCCCTTCTTTAACTTACTTCATCCTTCTACTTGCCTTGTCACCGTACTTTCTCCCATACCCTTCTTATCTTAACTTGCTTTACCTTCCTGACTACTTCCTCGTACCCTTTGCTCCCCCTGCAATGCCTCCCTCCTCTGCTTCTCCTTCCTCTCTGTGTACACATCCCCCAGCTTTTCTTTTCACGTGCACTCACTTCCCTTATCCTTTCCCTTCGCTTACAGTCACATCCCCCTACCATCTCAGTACTTCTACCTGCTCCTGCACCTATCCTTTCACTTCCGCTAACATCTAGCTAAACTATCTGCTCTCCGTCCGCTTACTCCCGTCCCGCTTTCTCCCCTCTCTAACTGACTATGGGGGCCAGCGCTTCGTCCAACTGTTCCTCCTCCCTCCGCCGTCCATCTGCCGCTGTGCCGATCTCTCTCCCATCTCGCTGAGCTATGGTCGGGCCGCCTCTCCGCGTCCGCGCTCCTTTCTCTGGACCGCTGCCACCGCCGTGCGCTGCTGGTCTCTGTCACCGCTCGGCTGTCGCCTCTGGAACCGCGTCGACTTCCGTGCGCTGTGTCCATGGTCGTTCCTCTCATTTCCGCCCTTCCCAAGATGGCCGCCTCTGGGTTCGCTCCTTCCGGTGACGTCTTTCCTCCTCCGCCATTTTGGATTAGGAGGACCCTCGAGGAAGACGCAGCCGAAGCCGCTCCTCCTGCCTGAGCTGTTTTCCCGCTTGGTGAGGTGTTCCCGCCATCCCATCTTCCGCGTCCTGCGTTCCAAGCTGGGAGGCCCTCTATCGCTACTCCGGCCGCCATGACGGGACCACGAGGTGAGCGGGAACTGTTATTGTTCTTTTTCCCTTCGGGGCACGTTGCAGCATTGCTTTTTGCAGGTGACTGTCCTCTATAGGTCCTCGGGCGTGGGGGGCACGGGCATACAAAGTTCATCGGCGTATTCGCCGGAGCTGATGCAGCTCCAAAAAACTTTAAACTTTGCAACTTAGGGGTTTTTATTTAACAAGGTAGGGTTAGTAGTCTCCACCTCAGGTGGTCCCTCCTCTGGATGGGCTTCCTACCGTGTTCCACGATGGTCCCATTGCCGGAGCTTCAGGCTCCTCAGTTGTAGTGCTGGGAGCTGCCCCTAGCCCAAGCTTCTGAAGGAATTTGTTCCCTTCCTCTGCAGCTTTCAGGTGTATAGGACGGCCATTTCGGATCACCACGAGGCCGAAGAGGAACGTCCACCGGTATCGGACCACTTTCTCCCTCAGTACCCTGGTGATGGGCCACAGGTCCCTCCGGCGAGCCAGCGTGGTGGGTGAAAGATCTTGATACACCGCGATCTTGGCTCCTTCAAACTCCATGAAGGGAGTATTTCTTGATTTCTGCAGGATCTCTTCCCGAGTGCGGTAGTGGTGTAAACGCACTATAATGTCCCTGGGGAGTTCATTGGGGAGTTCATTGGGCTGGGGCCTAGAGCACAGTGCCCGGTGACATCGGTCCATCAATAGCTTGTCCTTTGGGGACTCTGGTCAGATATGCTCCATCCACCGCCCCACGAACTCCTCACAATCCACTATGTCTTCAGGGATCCCGCGAAGGCGCACGTTGTTGCGGCGATCCCTGTTTTCCGCGTCTTCTTGCCGGTCGCGTAGTTCATTGATCTGGGTCTGTAGATCTGCCGTTATTTTAGTGCCTTTTTGGATCGCTTTGGAGTTCGTGTCGACCCTCACTTCTAGTTCATGCATCCGGGTCCCCAGGCCCCCCACTTCTTTGGCCAAGGCTCGTATCTCCGCTTGTAGTACGTCCTTTAAGTCCTGGTAGAGCCTCTCAATGTCGCATCGTCTGACCGGCAAAAGCCCCTGGTCACCCGGGTTTCCCTCACCCTCCGATTCGGAGCCTGTTCTGGATGCGGGGGCCATTGCTGAGGCCGCCCTGCGGGATCTTCCCTCGCCAAAATACTCCGGCAAACCCCTCTTTCCAGGAGTCTTTGCCGATTTTTTGGACATCCTGGGGTTAACGTGCAGCGTTTGGGGTATTTTCTGTCCGATTTGGTTCGGTTATTGGTTTTTTTGCTTATTTATGTTGGAGAGGGGCACAGAGCTACAAGATTATGCATCCATGCTCTCCAACCTGCTCTTCTCCACACTTTTAAAGCTTTACACTCTTCTGCCCCTCCTTACATCTCAGCCCTAATTTCTCGTTATGCACCATCCAGACTCTTGCGTTCTTCTCACTGATGTCTTCTTTATACCCCCTTTGTTTCTAAATCCCTCTCCCGCCTTAAACCTTTCTCACTGACTGCCCCACACCTCTGGAATGCCCTTCCCCTCAGTACCCGACTAGCACCCTCTCTATCCACCTTTAAGACCCACCTTAAGACACACTTGCTTAAAGAAGCATATGAATAGCACTGTGGATATTCTGAACACATGGCACATATAGCTTGGTCCCCTGCAGATGCACTTACCAGAACTCCCTCCTACTGTCTCTGTACGTTCTCCCTACCTACCAATTAGACTGTAAGCTCCTCGGGGCAGGGACTCCTCTTCCTTAATGTTACTTTTATTTCTGAAGCACTTATTCCCATGATCTGTTATTTATATGATCTGTTATTTATTTGATTACCACATGTATTACTACTGTGAAGCGCTATGTACATTAATGGCGATATATAAAGACATACAATACAATATAAAACATTTTGAGGGAGCAATAAAGTGCATCAGAAGTGAACCATGAAGATGGGTGGAGATGTAGGTTGGTGAACACTGAGGGTAGAGGGAGTTACACAGCAAGGGGGGCAGGTCTTATATGTGAGAGTACAGTAGAGACAAATGGAGCAGAGAGGAGACGGTGTTCAGCACAGCTAGAAGGGTTATAGCAGGAGATTAGAGCTGAGATGTACGAGGGAATAGAAGAATGAATGTCAGAGGAAAGGGAGGAGTCTATTTTTCACCAAGGCAGCGTGCTTGGGAAATTGGATGAATAGTAGTTTTATTGACTGGGACAAAATATCTTTACACTGTAGATTTCTGTCTGGTTGGGTTGATATCATTACCTCACTAGTATGATGAACCAGACGTTCCTTAACTTTATTTTACTTTTCATGGAAAATGTTAATTATTGTTTGTCGGACGTACAGTATATGTATACTTTCCTAATTAATACAGTAATAAATACAAATTATATATGTATCAAAATGAATTAACAGTTTGAGCTGCCAGAGATACAGTTTAGGTAATTGGGGAGCACGTGATTCCCACGGGCCGCATTATAAGGCCCTGTGTATAGGGTAAAGAGAACATTTTGTTAATTAGGAAGGATAAAGTAGATTCTGCAGAGTATTTTGTTTATTAGTAATTCGCTTTCAATAATTTATAGATTGAAAACATTTGAGTTCTGTCTTTTTTGTTTTCTTCTGTTAGAGAACTGCCTGAATGAGGAGCAGATCTGGACCTCTGCCATGTCCACAAGCTCGTTAACTCCTTGCAGCCCAAAAGGGCCAAAAACCAATGATACCTGCCACACTTTGGACACATGCAAGGAACCAGTGCCACGTGATTGTGAATTTAAAGGCCTTGTCCAGCACACAGCACAGACTGACTCGTCAAGCAAAAGTTATGAGAGAGATTCAAGAAGAAGCTGTGATGCTCAGCTTTTTGTCCATTGTGAGTGTGGTAAAAACTTCTCACTGAATAGGAACCTGCTCACAAACCTTTGTGTCCACACTAGCGAACAACACTTTACCTGTACAGACTTTGGGGAAAGTTTTTCACTGAAGGGGAAACTCCTTTCACACCAAGGGCTTCACACAGCTGAGAAACCTTTTAATTGTACACTGTGTGGGAAACAGTTAAGTACTAAGGGCAGCCTCCTCACCCACCAAAATATTAATACAGGGGAGAAACCTTTCACATGTGTAGAGTGTGGAAAAAGCTTTTCACGAAAGAGCAACCTCCTGTGGCACTACAAGAATCACACAGGCGAGAAACCTTTCACATGTACAGAGTGTGGAAAAAGCTTTTCGCGGAAGAGCAACCTCCTCAGCCACCACAAGAATCACACAGGCGAGAAACCCTTCACATGCACAGAGTGTGGGAAAAGCTTTTCACGAAAGAGCAACCTCCTGTGGCACTACAAGAATCACACAGGCGAGAAACCTTTCACATGTACAGAGTGTGGGAAAAGCTTTTCACGGAAGAGCCAGCTCCTCAGCCACCACAAAAATCACACAGGCGAGAAACCTTTCCCATGTACAGAGTGTGGGAAAAGCTTTTCATGGAAGAGCCAGCTCCTCAGCCACCACAAGATTCACACAGGCGAGAAACCTTTCACGTGTACAGTGTGTGGGAAAAGCTTTTCACGTAAGGAGAACCTCCTCACCCACCACAAGAATCACACTGGGGAGAAACCTTTCACGTGTACAGATTGTGGGAAAAGCTTTTCATGGAAAAGCCAGCTTCTCAGCCACCACAAGGATCACACAGGTGTGAAACCTTTCACGTGTACAGTGTGTGGGAAAAGCTTTTCACGGAAGAGCAACCTCGTCAGCCACCACAAGAATCACACAGGGGAGAAACCTTTCACATGTACAGAGTGTGGGAAAAGCTTTTCACGGAAGAGCAATCTTCTCTGGCACTACAAGAATCACACAGGCGAGAAACCTTTCACATGTACAGAGTGTGGGAAACAATTCATTCAAAAGAGCTGCCTCCTCAGACACTACAAGAATCACACAGGAGATAAACCTTTCCCATGTGTAGTGTGTGGGAAAAGCTTTTCACGTAAGAGCCAGCTCCTCAGCCACCACAACAATCACACAGGCGAGAAACCTTTCCCATGTGCAGTGTGTGGGAAAAGCTTTTCACGGAAAAGCAACCTTGTCAGTCACCACAAGATACACACAGGTGAGAAACCTTTCATGTGTGCAGAGTGTGGGAAACAATTTAGTGAAAAAAGCAGACTCTTTGAACATGAAAGGATTCACACAGGGGAGAAACCTTTCCCATGTACAGTGTGTGGGAAAAGCTTTTCTCGGAAGAGCAACCTCCTCAGCCACCACAAAAATCACACAGGCGAGAAACTTTTCACATGTACAGAGTGTGGGAAAAGCTCTTCACGGAAGAGCAACCTCCTATGGCACTACAAGAATCACACAGGCGAGAAACCTTTCACATGTACAGAGTGTGGGAAAAGCTTTTCACGGAAGAGCCAGCTCCTCAGCCACCACAGGATCCATACGGGTGAGAAGCCTTTTGCTTGATCAGAGTAGGGTTGGGCAATATACACCGGTAGCATGATAATAAAAATGTCCGGTAACTTGATACTTAATAAATATTTTTTTACCGTTTATTCCTATCTTCGGCGGCAGAGAGCTGAGTGGGCGTAGGTCTGGCAGAGAAGAATGGGGGTGGTATGTGGGATAGAGGAATGGGGACAGGTCTGGCAGAGAGGAATGGGGACGGGTCTGGCAGAGAGGAATGGGGGCGGGTCTGGCAGAGAGGAACGGGGGCGGGTCTGGCAGAGAGGAACGGGGGCGGGTCTGGCAG